>NW_015151449.1:102003-111509 GCF_000732505.1 Cyprinodon variegatus | reverse complement strand
CCTTTGTTCAACCTGAAATGACTCATTTAATCATCCATAACGTTATGGAACACTGAAAATGTTGCATAGTGTGCCTTTAAATCCATTTTATGATTGGCAGAGGGAGGAGCAGAGGGAGGAGCAGAGGGAGGAGCAGAGGGAGGAGCAAGGTGTGTGCAACGTTCCAGGTCAGGAAAACCATCAGAACAGTGGCAGAAAAATAAAAACTTCCATTTAGTGGATGATTTTACTTGTCATGGAGGTTATATAAAGTACTTATTACCATTTTAACTGCTTTCCAGCAGCTCCCACACACTCAACATATCAGATATCTTTATTACTTTTTCCTAATCGTCTCTAAGCTTTACTGCTGTTTTCATTTCACTGAACAATAGAGGAAGAACAGAGAGAGAGAGAGCGAGAGACAGAGAGAGACAGAGAGAGAGAGACAGAGAGAGAGAGAGAGAGCGAGAGAGAGAGAGACAGAGAGAGCAGCCACCAGGCCAAAGGATCTAAAAACAGTTAGAACTGATCTGGTTCTAATTCAATCAGTTTGACTCATAAAAAAAAGCCTTTCATGAAAAGTGGTTTAAAAGCTTTAAATGGTTGAAATATTCTTTTAAAAACAATTTAACTTTCTGCTGGTTTGTTCGGTACTTAGCAAAAGTCCAGATCTGATGCATTAGTGAATAATGGACTCAATAATTGATGCTGAGCAGCAAGTTTCAATTCATGCCGGTCCAATAGATTCTGGGTGCTGAGACCTAGATCTCTGATCCTAGAATCGCCAATGGTGTGACCCCCCCCAGAGACAGGGAGCTCCTCCTAACCTGCAGTGGGTGTTACTTATCAGATTACTGGTATTTGTGCCTCAGGTTTTGTTGTTACACACAAAGCTAAATGTGGACCAGACTGGTGAACTGATGCAGACATAGAAGTGAAAGTAAAAAGAAACTTGGAACTAAAGATTAAGAGACAAATGCATTTAATATTTATTATGATGGAAAATGAGTGAAAACAAGCAGACACCAATAAACAAAAAAATACTCTAAAGAAACGGAAAATATCGAACCCTGAAAAAGCAGAACAAACTGGAAGCAGGGAAGATGAGGAAAGTTCTGGAAAGCGTAACATCCCAGAAATGGTCCAAATCTACACAACAGAACATCAAACTCTCACAGCCTTCATCCAGTTATCAGCTAACCACACTTTTACACTCATTTCTGTTTCCATAGCAACACTAAAAGAAGCCCCACCCCCAGCATCCTGGAGTGTAGCACATTAACCTTCTCCACTGACAGCCAGAAAATGACCCGGATGATGAAGCAGAGAGAGACTGAGGAGGAAAGGAGGAAATAAAGGATAAATGGAAGAAAAATCTAGAGAAGATGAGAATCGTATAAAACAGAGAGAGATGATTACTGGAGCAGAATTAATGCGCCACATCCTAACAGAACCTGACAGACTAAACCATTTATCTTCATCCCTCTGCATCCATCAGCTCCCAGGGAGAGAGGGACATGCATCCCTTTAATCAGCTTCAGAAGCTCCAAGCAGGATGTATTTCCAGGACGTAACAGACAATGGTTCTCTTCACATTTTTGAAGCTTAATGTTTTCTTTTGTTTATTTTTAAAGCCCTTCCATTTCCAAATGAATAAAGCTGAAAGGCAGAGATGCACAAACAGGGAGAGCTGTGACTCACCGACATGTGCGATGACACACTGCACTCGTTGTAGCAGCTCCTGAACCGACATCTCGTCCTCCCTCATCCAGCACAGCATCTCAGGATGCAGGGAGGATCCACTCTCCTCCGTCTCTCTGCCTCCCTCTGATGCCACGCCTCCTCTTGTCTCTGTAGCTCCTCACCGTTTGCTTACCCAGGTTTTCTTTTGTTGTTGTTTTTCTTTTCACTCTGATATCCCTTTTAAGGGGATTTTCTTATTTCATTTTTGTCAGTCAAACCAATTTGAAGCCAAGCGGTTCCAGAGACAGCAGCAGATCTGTTCTGTGGATGAAAGCTGTGATGCCACTCCCAGATGTGTGACTAGAGTCAGTCTGTCCATCATTTCCTTTCTATTCAGGTGAATTAGAAAAGAAACATCACAGAAAAGATCAAATGAAGTAACAGCAAAACATGCAGAGAGATGAAAAGTGCAATTTAGTCTAAAATTGATGTAAAACAACAAAAGCAAATAAATAAAACATTTAAGTGAAAAAAACAAGGAACTGATTTAAAAGCTGTTAAAAAATAGTATTTAAAAAGACGTTAGCAGCAACATTTGTTTTTATAATGTCCCTGAGAATAACAAAGAAGCTCTGCTGAGACAGACGGGTCTGCTGGAAACACAGCTTCCCCTGCTGATGATGAACATGCAGCATCATGCAGAGGGAGGATGAAACAGATCCACCGTCTTTCAGATGAAGGGACTGAAACACGGTTCAACTCCTGGAGCATGGAGCTGCTTTGCTCATGGAACAGACAGCCCAGGATTGAGAAGCTGCTTTAGAAAACGTTTGGAAATGAACTCACCAGTCAGTTGGATGTCTGCAGAAATTATTGGTCTTTCAAGTTTTTCTTTTCTTTTATTCACTGAGAGCATCCAGACAGCCTTGTCTTTATCCGGTGCCATGTTTTCCTATCTGCATCTAATGCATTCAGAGGGCCTAACCATCTCTTAGGGCCGATACTCTCAAGGGACAATTAAGGCTGCAGCTATTAGCTCAGGACATCTGCTTCCCTCCACCCTCCCATTTACCGGCCCCGCCTGCACAAACACAGTCAGCATGAATGATGGAGCAGCTGCCAAGTAGAAACAACTTTATTTTATTATTTCATCATATCAGAGCATCCAACTTTCAGTAGGCATCCTAAAGATGCAACTTTCAGTGTCTAGGAGCGCCGGTGCAAATGGATACGGATGGAAGGGTCACTCCTCCATGAACTTGGTGCTAAAGCTAGAGGACAGCGGGACGGAAAAAGTCTACGTTTTCAGTCGCCTCCATGTGCAGAAAATACCGCAAAAAATACATGAACAAATTACCATTACTTTTTAAAATGCTTTTAACACAAATCTGTTAAATAAACCTTACATGATGGATATTCATCTGCATAATCATATTATTATCTAACTGCAAAATATTTGAACTTGTATATATTTTATCCAGTTTGTGTTCAGTTTAAATAGTTTTTAATCTGAATAAATATTTGTAATCAAACTGAAAGGTAATTTTAAAATTAGTTTTTGTCATATAAGCGGTTGTGACATGTAAGAGATGATCATAATAATTATTGACTCGTGTGATTAAAATGAGATTTAAGTCTATTCATTCTGACAGCAGCTGTCATTCCAAAAAAAGTTACGTTTTACTTCCTACCAGGAAACATTTTCAATTCCATTCTGCTGAACTGTTCTTTCAGTTCAGTTTGAACAGGAAGGATAAGGAGAAAACATCCACACAGATGAAACTTTCTGAGTTTGGTTGATCTGGCAAAGACGTCGAACACACCGATGAATGTAGCACCAGCGTCAGCAACAAGACTCATAGCGGAATGACTGCCACATTCGCAGAAACTCCTGGAGGACATGGATGCAGTGACTTGCGCTTGTCAACTTAGAGTTTACATGCAAACTTAAAGAAAAGGAAGAAATGACAAAATGGTTAAACGAGTGTGCTAATAGAATCGGATAGAATCAGGCACATCTGTTCGTGGCTGAGGAGGAAATCTGCCCGTTGAAAAATTTTAGTGGAGAAGTTGGTAAAAAGAAACCGAAGCCTGGAGGGCAAAGTTATTAATATGGAAACCAGATCCTGCTTTAATAATGTACGCCTCATAACTGAGAATCCAGACCCCTGTGCATTTCCCGAGAACAGATATGCACCTTCAGGCTCCCTTTGTTCTGGAGCAGCAGCGCCTCATTGGACCAAAGAGGGGATCAGGAGACCCACTGAGGCCATTAATAAGGAAGTTCTAGAACTATTAACAGTAGACCGCTGTCAACAAGGCTACAAAGAAAAAAAAGATATCCTGTTCTAGAACATATGTGTTCGGCTTCACCAGGATTTGGCTACAGAGGTGAACAAAAAGAGGAAGCAGCAGAGAAAGGAGCTGGGATTGAGGCATGGCATCAGATCGCTGGTAACCTTCAAGAATGAAACCTTGACTTTCTAAAACTCATCAGATGTAAAGAAGTTCATGAACAAGATTAAAGAAGAAAGATTATCCAAAAATAACTGCATTTTATTTTCCTCTTTCTATTTCTTGCTTATAAAACCTGTAAGGGTTGGAAACTGGCGTAACTAGAGACTACAGTTGCTTAGGGGCCCCCGACCTCTTAGGGGCCCCCCGTCACTGACACCTGGTGGGCCCCCCTCACCAGTTGTGGACTAGGATGTCTCTTTGCAGATGTAATGGTGCTAAAAACTCACCTTAAACCCACCTGATCCTAGAGTGACTGACCGGACCGTATTTATAACGCGACACATGGCGGAGTTCACCATGATGGTGAGCCGTTAAACACGACGCCAACAGCAAAGCCGACTGCTGGACTTTTCATTACTATGGTAATAACTGTGTATAGATTATTAGCCTGTTGGTAAAAAATACACTCATATGTTTCAAACTGCAATAAAGACCTTGAAAGACAATGTATTGGAGTATTTTCTTTTTAGAATACTCCTTGGAATTATGGGTAATCCAGCGCGTAGCTGGTTGGAGGGGTGTTTTACTTCATATGGGGCCCACCCAGATAATGTTGCCTACGGGTCTATTGTGTCATTACGCCATTGGCTGGAAACTATATTAAAATAAAAGGAGGAGCTCAGATTTAGCTGTGCTCTTTCTGTCTTGTTTTTTCCAATGGTGCCATAAAGCGAGAGCGAACTGATCCAGGATCTGCCCTAAAGATGGAAGGAAGTGGACGTACTTCAGGGCAGAAGCACTTATTGTGGAAACTGGGTTCTCTCATTTGGTTCAGTTTGATGTTCAAAGAGTTCATTGTGTGTTTTGCTTTTCAGCAGTTAACCTTGTTCAGGTAAACTTTCAGCCAAGCTTGCTGCTACTTTTAAATGACACAAAATGTCAAACTTATATTTACATCTTTGAATTGTAGAGATTTGCAGAAAATAAAAGAAGTCATGAATAAATGAAGAGATTCAGGTTAAAAAGTTTGATAGTTTTTATAAGTTTTACAGGAATCACGTCTTTTTAAAGGAGACCATGTTTAAATAAGCAGATGGCAGAGGTCTGACTCTGCAGCACCGTATCTTTCAACCTCATTCACAGTTCAGTCCCTCTTCAAGTGGGCAACAGAATTGAAGACAAACTTAGAAGATATTTAATTATTGGAGGCTCACTCCTTACGACTAATCTGAACCTTTCTTCCCTCCATGGGCCTATAGAGAGAAGAGAGTTTATTGATCTCACGGTGGTGTCTCTTATGTCCTCTATAGGCCCCTGGAAGGGAAGAAAGAGTATAGATATCAGATCTAATAGCAGGGGACTGGAAGTGCACATTAGATCCAGTTAATGACCGCTCTACAGGCGTTGACCAAACTCATAATAAAATCAGAGCAATTATTCTCCAGTTCATGTAAGAAATCAATTTAATTGATGTATGGAGACATTTTAAGTCTAACAGATTTTCCTGTTACTCCGGTAAATATAAGACTTTCTCTGGTATTGATTATTTTATCATCTCAGCTATACTGACGTCTAGAATAGATATCTGCTTCTACGACGGTGTGATGTTGTCCCATCACGGACCTTCATAGGACCCCTTGTTAGGGACCCACCCAGATGGAGCTCAAATCAGAATGTTATTGGATTATAATTTCGTTAAATATGTAGGAAAGGAAATTGATTACTACTTAAAATCTAATAGGACCCTAACAACTGCCGTGGTTAAATAGGAAGCTTTTAAAGCCATTTTAAGAGGTCATATAATAAACTACACTTTATCTAAAACTAGATAATTTCATAGAAAGAGGCTGATATTGGAGGCTAAAATAAAAAAGGTTCAGAATCTTTTAATCAATAATTATACGGCCATTTTTGAAATGGAACTGCTAACTGAAAAGGTGAAAGGTCACACTGATGACATCAAGATGTCTGTATCAACATGGTCATTTCCATTGACGCATGCTAGAATAAAGGCCATTGATAGCTTTACTGGTGGTACTCAGACTTAGGCCTCAGAAAAGTCAGGCCTAAGCCATCGCTCTGTTTCTCCTTCACACTGTTCAAGAAATGGCTCCCAGAAGGCTGTGTGCACTCTGTGTGTCTCTGGACACTCTGGCATCATCAACAGCCTTTTCAGTGATAAAGTCCATCTTTAAAGTCATATTCATGACGCTGCTGTCAGAAAATACAGCCAAAAGATCATCAACAACCCAAGAGTGTAACTCTGTGATGACAGTTGGTGGGAACTTTTTAAAGGCTGAAGTACCAACAAAGTTACTCCATACAAATTCCGTAAAAATTCAAAAAATATCCACTGGACTTGGTTTCCAAGTGGATATTTTTTGAATTTTTACGGAATGACTATGACCTGGATGACTGAGAACCTTCATCAGCACACTCCATACAAATGCTTTCAATAGGGTTTGTATTTTCCAAAAACGAGCTCAAACATATATTTATTGGAAGCTTTCCTATAGTTTAGAACTCAAAAGAATAAAAATACACTGATATTTATATTTATGGGTAGTAAGACATGAATGTATTAAATAAAGAATGAATAACAGCAGATTCCGATGCGACAGTAAGATATTATGCCTCCGTAATATGGACACATTTTCAGTCTCATTCATCCATCTAGAAAAATTAGGATTGATTGATGGATGTCTCCCTTTTAGCTACATCAGTGATTATCCTCCTTCAAAAGCGGCAAAATCAAATTTAGAAATTTGTCTCACATATTGCTGAGGCCAAAATCTATGTATTGAAATAATTGCTGGGGACATGCCCCCACCAGGCCAAAGTTGGTGTCCCCAGTCCCCCAGTCCTTCAGAAAGTTACGCCCGTGCAACAACCGTTATCCTGCAGACTGAAGAACGTGGTGTGGTGCGGGGACTTCCTGGGCCACTGGTTGATGTGGATGATAACATCTGGCTGCTTGAATCTGAAGGCAGATTGAAATTTAGCCCACTGTCCAATTAGAAGAACAAAACACACAAAAACCAGAATAGTCATTGAATAAAGCAGAGGCCAAAGTATCCTTGTTTTTGGCATGTTTGTTCAAGGTTAAAATAGTTTTGGGTCCAATGTTTTTTATTAAAAATAAAAACAACCCAACAGGCTGTTGAACTAGACTCTGAATCACAAGTGCAGCATTATTTTTGCACTACCAACTCGTTGAACTTTCATAATACTTTTAAATGGGAAACAACTCAATGGTTCTACTGTATTTTGCACTATAAAAGGCTTATTTCCATATTAATGCCTTTTGCACCATTTTGTTTTTTAACTGGTAATGTTCATTTTACAGCTGGAATCTATAAGCAATGTAATTTTGTTTTGTAGACACTTAGTGTATACAGGATGACAAAACAGTTTCTCTAAGTCTAAGTAAAATACACACACACACACACACACATATATATATATATATATATATATATATATATATATATATATATATATATATATATATATTTATAATACTTCAGGATCTATGTATGCAAATGTATATCTAAAAACATTCACGTATAAAAGTGAATGGAACAGAAACGGTCGTTGCCATGGCAACACAGTGACGCCGCGTGTGCGTGGCTGTAGTTCTGTGGCGCAGGTTGACATAATATCAAACATTTTCTTTAAAAGAAATCTATCCAGTGAGATCAAAGCATTTCAAAGAGGACCTTCTCTTCAGGAATTAATTCATAATTTATTTTCTGTCAGTATGAAGAAGATGCAGCAAATAAGCGGAACTTACATGCGAATTTAGATGTTTCCTCCGGCATCATTTCGCCGTTACACCATCTGCCGGATAGCTACCAGGGCCTGAAGGCTCCCTGGATCTATGGATCTACCCTCTGCATCTATGCTCTGCATGGCCAGGGGCGGCTCCTGATGGGAGCTTTGACGTTCAGCCCAAATGTGGAGGGACCGAATATGGTGGGACACCGGAAGTAGACAAAGGGAAGCTAGCAGTGTTAGCTAGCAGGTTCCCTTCTGTTTATCCTCCTCCTAAAGAAAGATTTTAGATTTAGTCTTTTGCAGGAAAACATCTTCATCCTTCGAGAGAAACTAACATCATCATCATCATCATCATCAGGAGGCAGAGATCGACCATCAGACTGATGAAGATCTGCAGAACCTTCAGGTAGGAGAACTTTTCTAAATAAACCAGAGAATCAGGGACTAGTTGATGCCGCGGAGGAAGAAGGCCTGCTTTCCTTTATTTCCTGTTTAACTGGTTAACTGGTGGAGACTGGTTCAAATGGATTTTAATCTTTTGGCTGCCTCCTCCACGGGGCCGCCTCCTCCACGGGGCCGCCTCCTCCACGGGGCCGCCTCCTCCACGGGGACGCCTCCACAGCAACAAAAGCATTACAGCAAAAGCAAATAATAAACACTGCATTCATCTGAAGAATAAATAATCAGCATACAGCTGTTTTAACAGCAGTGCTAATGAGGAGCTGATGAAATAAACAATAACAGTCTTTTCAAAAACCACCCAAGTTTAAATGGTGATAAGTTTTTATTTATGCCCCAGCACTGTAGAGGCTACAAACACAAGAGGAGAGAACATATAACGAGGCAGAATGTTTCTCTGCTCTCCGCCATGTTGAAAGGTCAAAGTTTACCTCAGGGTCACCTTTCTAGTGAAAATGGTAACGAACGAGTAGAAGGATGCAAACAAAAAACAAAGTGGAAAAAACAACCAAACAATGAACAGATGATGATGATGATGATGATGAGCAGTTTATCCTTCCAAACATCAGGTTTCTATTGGACCCTCTACAGCAATAAAGAAGATAAATAATTTTCTCTGGTTATTTGGATCCAACAGTTTGACCCCAATAAGTTTAATTTTCTGGCTGTGAGGGATTGCTGCAGAGCCAGTGAGTCGATGCAATCAGCTGGTTTAGATAGAAAACTTTGAACCTTTAATCTGACTGGATGATCTGGTTGAATTGTGTCTACAAAGTGACCTGAGATAACATGGTGCTATAGAAATAAACTGAATAGGATTTCCTTCAAAAAAAAAGAAGTGAACATTCTAAAAAAGATGAGAAAAGTTTCCTCTGATTTGCTGAAGATCAAAGGTTCTCTCTTCATGAGTTGGTTTGATCCAGTCAATTCCTCTTCTTTGACCTTTCTGTCTCCAGATGAAGGACCTGCTAACATCCAGACGGCAGCAACCTGCTAACATCCAGACGGACGGCAGCGACCTGCTAACATCCAGACGGACTGCAGCGACCTGCTAACATCCAGACGGACGGCAGCGACCTGCTAACATCCAGACGGACGGCAGCGACCTGCTAACATCCAGACGGACGGCAGCGACCTGCTAACATCCA
>NW_015151449.1:100203-101248 GCF_000732505.1 Cyprinodon variegatus | reverse complement strand
TTTTGTTTAAATGTCTCTGTGATTCTAAATCAAAGTTTATTTCTTTAAATTGATACACACCTTTTAAATAGTTATTTACGAGCTGACTTCCTTTTTTTGGGGGGTTTAAATGTGAGGAAAATTTCTCCTTAAAAATGGAAAAAATCAGAGATCATGGTAATAAGGAAAAGTTATGATGGTTTATTTTCTATGAAAGAACAAAAGGTTTTTAAAAAAAAAAACTGCAAATATTTATTTATCTAATATTAAACTTTATTAGCACTGCCACTAATGTTGGAGGAAAAGTAAAGAAATTTCTCTGAATTCTTATCCATCTTTTAGTCTTACTGTAGTTTTTTAAATCACCATTTTACTTTGTTTTTTGTCATTTTTTTTACACTGAAAATTACAGGGCCGTGTTATTCTCTCTGTTTTTAATTCTCATGGTCAGGAAAAGCTGTTTTCTGCAGTTAAGTTACCTAATTCAGGGTTTTAAACATTAAACACTTTTCAAAACAAAATTTTAAATTGCTTTTCTTTTTTTATCAATAACATAAGTGATCTCTTTTAATGCATTTAGTGATAGTTTGCAGACATCGTCCAAACAAACCTATAAGCAGAGCAACAGTCATATATCAGATATCTGATCCCATTATCGTTTACATCTGGGGATTACAACAAGCCTTCAATTTATGCTCTGATCCAAACATCTTCCATTTGAGGAATCTTTCTAGCACCCTTCCACACTAAGGTGATTGGAAGATTTTTGTTTGTACTTCTAAGACCTTGCATTCATCATTAGATTAAATGTTATAGAACATTCCACGGATTTTGTGGAAAACTAAAAGTGGACACAATTTCTGTTGTTTAGGTTATTTAGATTTTTATATTCTTGTTTTATTACAGATTCTGGCCCTGTTTCCATTTGATGACATCCAGATCTCTGGAAGGTCTGTAGTTGGTGTGCCGAACTGATTTGCTGAAGATCAAAGGTTCTCTCTTCATGAGTTGGTTTGATCCAGTCAATTCCTCTTCTTTGACCTTTCTGTCTCCAGATGAAGGACCT
>NW_015151449.1:95982-97504 GCF_000732505.1 Cyprinodon variegatus | reverse complement strand
CGGATGGCAGCGACCTGCTAAAATCCAGACAGACGGCAGCGACCTGCTAACATCCAGACGGCAGCGACCTGCTAACATCCAGACGGACGGCAGCGACCTGCAGGAGGAGGAATTATTCCCCTGAACGGTTGGTTGATGCATTACATGTCCTAGACATTAATATGGTTTCTGAATATCCTGCTTCAGTTCCATCTGATTTTCTGCCAGTTATTGAAACTGAAGCTCCTCAGAAAGTCTGTGAGCAGACGAGTTTGTTCATCTCCCTCATCATTAATGTTGGTTTGGATCCAGCCTGCAGAGAATATTGAGTTATTTTTGTTTGAATGTCTCTGTGATTCTAAATCAAAGTTTATTGTGGAGAAAACTTCTGTCCGTATGTCAGAACTCAGCAGGATAAAGTCTGGAAAAGGAGAGACAGATGTTTGTGACATGAAATCACATTTTAGAAGGAAGTTAATCCAACTTTTAACTTATCAGGTTTTTGATTAATGACCAGAATCTGTCTCTAATAAAAGCTTTGCTCCAGTTCAAACTAAACTTCCTTCTTCTTCTTCTTTTGTTTAATGGCGGTTGGTAAGCAACGTTTAGGTGCGCATTAGCTCCACCTTCTGAATAGTAGGTGGATTAGAATTTAAAAATTTCCCTACATTCTATAATATAAACCTGTTTTCCTAAAAGAAGAAGAAAACATATACTTAAATAAAATATGCCCTGAGTCTAATAGCAGTAAACTGAAAACATTAAACTATGCCTTCTATTGATCAGATTTAATCCTAATCTCTCCTTTGTTGATATTGTCTCCAGTATATCAGCACATGTTCTAAATCTGCCACTTCATCCCAGTAATCCCAGTTCCCTGTTACATATTTCCCTTTTATATGCAGTATTATTAAGTCCTGTATGTCCCAGTCTCAACCTTCTTAAAATCAAGTTAGGGTCCCTCCTGTCTCTTCCTTATTTGATTGAACTCTATAGAAATGTCTTCCTTTACGTCCTCTGTCCTCCTTCCTGCCAAATCTTCACCTTTTCTATAGATTTCATTTCTGCTTTACTGTATTTAATGCTAATTGTTAGCATAGAAGCTCATTGCCCTCCTATGTGAAGCTGGAAGCCAGAACAAGGTAACCTGCAGCGCATGTCTTTTTATTCTAGTAACACGGTGAACAATATCAAACATTATTTCTAATGTATATTATGAAGACATTTCCTTAAAACTAATCAGAGCTCTGCTAGAATCTGAGCAAACAATAACAGAGGCAGGTTTGTAGTGCCGGCATTAATGCCACCAGCTCTCCTGTAGAAACAGACAAATGATCACTAACTACGATTTGATACGATATTTAGATCCGCGATAACAGAAGCCACTCCAACACTCTTCATCTGACTTTCTGACGTATCTGAAAATATCTGAAGTTTTTGTCTGTATTGTTGAACCGACAGATCCAGGCAGGTTTCAGGGTTCCGTGAGTCCTGTAGAAAGCCAGGCAGGTTTCAGGGTTCCGTGAGTCCAGCAGAGAGCTCA
>NW_015151449.1:91734-95460 GCF_000732505.1 Cyprinodon variegatus | reverse complement strand
TCCCTGAGTCCAGCAGAGTGCTCAGGCAGGTTTCAGGGTTCCGTGAGTCCTGTAGAAAGCCAGGCAGGTTTCAGGGTTCCGTGAGTCCAGCAGAGAGCTCAGGCAGGTTTCAGGGTTCCCTGAGTCCAGCAGAGTGCTCAGGCAGGTTTCAGGGTTCCGTGAGTCCAGTAGAAAGCCAGGCAGGTTTCAGGGTTCCGTGAGTCCAGCAGAGAGCTCAGGCAGGTTTCAGGGTTCCGTGAGTTCAGCAGAGCGCTCAGGCAGACACACTCAATCGGAAACAGCCACACTTAGCAGTTGAAAAGCAGAAACAAGATACCAGGAAAACTGCGAAACTTTAAACTAGCTCCCGCTGCTGAGCCAAAACAGGAGCAGAGAGCGCTCAGCGGATAAGAGCCAGGACACCAAGACAAGACTAACAATCTTCTCTAAACACTGGCCTCCTAGATTTAAAACTAGATCTAAGGCATCAAAGTCCAACTCAAAAGCACAAAATCAAACATAATGATCTGGCCCTGATAGTTGGACTGAGTCGTAAATATAAAGCAGAGAGACAGGTGGATAAGATTAGTGATAATTAGTGAGCAGGGAGGATTAGGCAGGTGAGTGAAGTAAGCAATTATGCCAGATATCAGGGCAGCGAACATTAGAGTAGTTTCAACTTTATTGTCATTACACAGGTACAGGTACAAGGCAACGAAATGCAGTTTAGGTCTAACCAGAAGTGCAATAGCAGCAAGTGCAGGATAATTAAATAATGGTTGCAAAAGTACAGGACATGGGTTTCTACTGAATAAATATAGAGATGAATAACATTTTAAACAGAATTGTACTAATAATTTTTTCCTATGAATATAATTTATAGATAACTAGTGTTATGAACTAAATTTACAGCTGGATATGTACTGAATATAATATACAGGTGGATATTACCATAAAATGAATAAATAAAGTTTGGACAGAAGCTATCTAAATTAACGTGCAGTGGAAGCTAATTGCATATTACAGTTAAAATACGTTATTGCAAATGTTGATGTAAACAATTGGTACTGTGAATAAACAGTCGGCAGTGCAAATATAAACAGTCAATGCTTTCTATTGCACAGCGATAGAAGTTCACCAGGATAGTTGAGGGGAGCTGATTCTTCCTCAGTGTTCTCAGGAAGAAGAGGCGCTGGTGAGCTTTCTTGACCAGGCAGGAGGTGTTGGTTGATCAGGACATGTCTGCTGAGATGTGGGTCCCCAGAAACTTGAAACTGGAGACACGTTCAACAGCTATTCCATTGATGTGGATGGTGTCGTGGGTGCCTGTTGAATCTTTCCTGAAGTCTATGATGAGCTCCTTCATTTTGGTGGTGTTGAGGAGCTGGTTATTTTCAGTGCACCATGTGGCCAAGTGCTCGATCTCCCCCCTATAAGCAGACTCATCGTTGTTGCTGATGAGACCGATCACCGTGGTGTCGTCCTCAAACTTGATGATGGAATTAGATGCGTACACAGGCTTGCAGTCGTGGATGAAGAAGGAGAGGGGAAACAGGCGTAGCACACAGCCCTGTGGTACACCAGTGTTTCGTTGGTCAGAAAGTCCAGAATCCAGTTGCACATGGAGGTGTTGATGCCCAGGTCTCGAAGTTTGACTAATGACTTCGCCAGAATGACAGTGTTGAATGCTGAGCTAAAGTCAACAAACAGCATGCGTGCATAAGTGTTCTTATTGTCCAGATGTGTGACCACAGAGTGCAGTGCCATTGAAACTGCATCCTCTGTGCTCCTTTTGCTGTCCAATGTGGATGGTACCAAGTCTTTCAGGTGTGCCAGGACCAGCCGCTCAAAGCACTTCATTATGATTGGTGTGAGTGCTACAGGGCGGTAGTCTTTCAGGCACCTTGGGCTGGAGTGTTTTGGCACTGGCACAATGGAAGTACATTTGAAGCATGTTGGTACAGCTGCTTGGGCAAGAGTCAGGTTGGAAATGTCTGTAAAAACCCCAGTGAGCTGCTCCGCACATGCCCTGAGTACACTTCCAGGGATGTTATCTGGTCCAGCTGCCTTGTGCGTGCTGATCCTGCTCAGTGCATTGCAGACATCTCTGGAGGAGAGTGTGATTGGCGGGTGGTCAGCTGAGGATTTCAGCTTGGTGGCAGTTTCACTGTTGTCTCTTTCAAAGTGAGCATAAAAGTCAATCAGCTCATTCAGGAACTTGACATCAAATGCTGCAGAGGTGGGATGAGTGGGTTTATAGTCGCTGATGGCCTTAATTCCCTGCCACATGCGTCAGGGGTCAGCGTTGGAAAAGTGTCCCTCTATCTTAAGCTTGTAGCAGTACTTGGCCTCTTTGATGCCCCTTTTCAGGTTTGCTCTGGCTGTGCTATAGGATTGTGCATCTCCTGATCTGAAGGCAGTTTTTCATGTTTTCAATAGGAGTTGCACCTTCCTGTTCATCCATGGCTTCTGATTTGGGTTTGTGGTGATCTGCTTCTGGGTTGTAACATTGTCAATAGTGGCATTAATATAATCCAGTACAGAGGAGGCGTAACAGTCAATGTCCGTGTGAGAGCCACTGGTGGCTTGAGAAGCAGACATACTCCAGTCTGTGTGTAGGAACCTTTCCTGAAGTGTTGAATCTGCTCCCGCAGGCCACAGCTTGATGGTCTTCACTGATGGCTTCACACGATTGATGAGGGGTGCATGTTTGGGGGTGAGGAACAAAGAAAGGTGATCTGACTATCCCAAGTGGGGGAGGGGTGTTGCAACGTAGGCTCCAGCCACATTTGTGTAAACGTGATCTAAAGTTTTGTTTCCTCTGGTGTGGCAGAGAACATGCTGGTGAAATTTTGGTAGCACCGACTTTAAATTTGAATGATTAAAATCACCTGCAACAATAAACGCAGCTTCAGGGTGAATGGTCTGTTGTTTACTGATTGCTGCGTGAAGTTCTTTCATAGCAGACAGCATCAGCGTCCGAGGGAATGTAGGATGCAGTAATAATGGTGGAAGTGAACTCCCATGGCAGATAGAACGGCCTACATTTAACTATCAGAAACTCCAGGTTAGCTAAGCAATGTCTCCCAACAATAACACTTTGTGCACCAAATTTTGTTAATGTAATGCACAGTCCCCTACCTCTGGTCTTACCAGAGCCATCTGATGTTCTCTCCGCCCGGAAAATATGTCCTCCGCTAGCTCAATATCATTGTCTGGTATTCCGCTGTTTAACCATGTTTCCGTAAAGATTAGGACATTACAGTTCAGAAGTCTTGCTGTATGTAATGTTGAGTCAGATCTTCTCCATTTTGTTCAGCAGTGACCCCACATTGACAAGGAAAATGCTGGGTTAAGAGAGCCGGTGTGGTGTTAGCTTTAGCTTAGCTCTTAGTCCTCTGCGATTCCCCCGTCTTTGTTTACGATCTTGGCGCCGTGTGGGAGCACTTTGGCCCGGCCGAGCAGAGTGCGAAGCCTCAGGTGTTCTGGCTATCTCAGGAAGGAGTCGTAGGTTGTCCACAAAACTGTCAGAAAGTCGTAAACCAATATCCAAAAGCTAACAACGGGAGTACGATGTAATGGCACAACTGTTCTGCACGAACAGACCTGAAATGAACAAGAGAAATTAATATATGCCACTAACTAGGGCTGGGCGATAATTCAATAACGATATATATCGATCGATAGCCGTGGGGCGCAATAAAAAAAAAGAGGGTCGATAAAATTTCTATAAAAAAGAAACGCAGT
>NW_015151449.1:83278-90944 GCF_000732505.1 Cyprinodon variegatus | reverse complement strand
GATAAGCTTTTTTTCTATATCGCCCAGCCCTACCACTAACTGCTCCCCAAATAGTTTAATATCTACCTGACATTGCTTAATCTTTTTAGTGAATAATATTACTCTTCCTTTTGCAACTGAAAATCTAAAACCCCATTCCACGGCCCATCCTCAGTTACACCTACTGCCTGTTGTATCTCCTTTACCTAGAAAGGTACATAAGAACCCCATCATTAGCATTCTACACGCTATTTGTCTACCTTCTAAAAACTGTAAGAAACATAATATCTAGTATTTTACAGAACTTTCTGAAAGTGTTTTAGAGAAATCTTATAACTCCTGTTCCACTGTTCTCTATTCCTTAAGGTCGCCCTCCGGCTGGTTGAGTTCTGGTCACTGAACAAAGGACCTCCAGGCTTCATCTCAAGATGGAAAATACTGTGGAACTAAACCAGGAGACACCAGAACAACAGCAGACGACTCGGACAAAAGAGGAAGCAATACCTCAACCAATTAAACGGGAAAAGGTTGATGTGAGCATCTGTCAGGAGGGGAGGCGGGTTCTAGTGAAGGAGGAGGAGAATCCTTTGATGGTGACTCCTGATTATGCAGAAATGCTTTACAATGTAAAGGACCTGCAACAGACAGGAGAGACCAAGGAGGAACCAGAACTCATACCGGTTAAAGGGGAACAGGAGGAACCAGAACCTGTACAGGTTAAAGGGGAACAGGAGGAACCAGAACCTTTACCGGTTAAAGGGGAACAGGAGGAACCAGAACCTGTACAGGTTAAAGGGGAAACAGAAGATGAAGAGCAGCTTGCTGTGAAGCAGGAGGAGGAAACCTTCATGGTTCATCCTAACTGTGAACAAACAGAAAACAAAGAACTAGGAACATTTAAGAACCAACCACCCTGTCCAAACTGGCCTGAAGCTGAGAACCGACATCAGCAGAAAAGCAGCCATGACGATTTGACGTCAGGTACAGATGAAGAGCTTCAGCCAGAGATGAGACATCAGAACAGCGGGACCAATCCACAGACATCCATGTATGAAGTGGATCTGTTTTCCTGTGAAGTTTGTGGTAAATCTTTCAACAAGCAAAAGTGCTTGACTGTCCACATGAGAACTCACACAGGGGAGAAACCTTATCCTTGTAAATTGTGTGGTAAATCTTTTGCCATCTATGGTACCAGAACTAGACACATGAGAATTCACACAGGAGAGAAACCATTCACTTGTGAAGTATGCGGTAAATCTTTCAGACACTCCTACCAGCTACGTCATCATCTAAGAACTCACACAGGGGAGAAGCCTTTCTCATGTTTGATGTGTGGAAAAGATTTCAGCCAGCAATCTAACCTAACTGTGCACATGAGAACTCATACAGGTGAGAAGCCTTTCACATGTTTGAGATGTAGAAAATGTTTCACTAGGCAAAGTACTTTGATTGAGCACATGAGAACTCACACAGGTGAGAAGCCGTATTCTTGTCAATTATGTGGTAATACATTTAGATACAGTCGCCATTTGACTCTTCATGCAAGGACTCACACAGGCGAGAAGCCTTTTTCATGTTGGACCTGTGGAAAAAAATTCTCAAGGCAGTCCAACTTGAATGTTCACATGAAAATTCACACAGGTAAGAAGCAACATCCTTGAGATTTGGGCTACAAGTCTTTAATGACAGGTAGTCAATCTGCCAAGACGAGGTCTTGAAACTGACATCTGACATTCTCTGTCATGGTGGCTGATAAACTGTCAAAATGGACAGCATTTAACAGGAAGTAAGTTAAAATCTCCTGAAATTCCTCCAAATACCTTAGGTTGAAGTACCTACAGTAAGAAAAACAGCTGATGACATCACAGGCATTGTCAGCCACGAATGATTGCGCAAACACTACTTTTGTCAAAATAATCCTGAATCAACTCGCATAAATAATTTGATATAAATGGACCGCTGAAACCCTGGATCAGAGACGATGTCTCCCTTTAGTTTGTCCTGGATTATTCAGCACTGCTAATCCACCTCCTGTGATTTTATCCTACTCAGGCAGAGAGTAAATATCCTTATAGCACCTGTTCAAGTTAGTGGACTTCACAGCACTTTACACTATTTCCCCTCAGTCATTCAGACACGGATGGTGGTGAGGCTGCTGTGCCACCACCCCCCCGATCGCCATCACTAGGTCATGTGAAGTGTCCTATCCAAGAGGACCATGAATGAGACGGACTTCTGCATAATCCTGCAGGCCCATCACAGTGAGAAACCAACTACATGTTCTATATCCTGGGGGGGTCCTTGTTGGTGATTGTAGTTCATTTCTTTAATTCAGATTTTCTAAAACTGGTTACAGTCATTTTTTTTCTCATTCTCTCATTTTGCTTTGCTCCATCTCTGAATCTATGATGCTTCTGGTTTATCAAATCTAGGATTTTGATGAAAGTTTCAGTTGAAAACGTGCCCAGACAGCTGGACATTACCGCCTTAAATTGCATTTTATTATATACATACAAACAGACAGAGAGACAATCCTGTTTTAACTCATTAAATGTAGGGCTGAAACAATTAGATTAATCATGATTAATCGATTATTGAAATATTTGTCAACTAATCGATTAATCATTAACTGGAATATAGAAACCCGCCTTTAGCTGACAGACGGACCCACTTAGAGCAGGAATTATATCAAGGCTGTAAAAAAATATTTAACCATTTTGTATTTAAGATAAAAATGTTTTGGTCTGTCAATATGCTCCATAGAGAACCTCTGAAGTAGCAAAGTTTTCATTTCACTTGGCTATCAGATTATTAATCGATTAAACAATTTATCTTCTGGTTTTATTAAACTTAACAGCAGCCTAGATGAGCCTATGAGGCAAGAAGTGCGGCAGAACCGTCAGCATCAAAAGCCGAGCAGTGAGGTGATAAACAGGAGGAGAAGGAAAACAGACTGGAAAGAAACACAGATGTTAGAGTTAATTAAGAAATACATTTTTTCTTTGTCTGCAGGGAATATTTTCACCTAACCCTAACAGTAGAGATAGATTCATTTCTGGCATCAGAGAAGATCAGATGAACAGAAGTACAGTCGCCAACATTTATGAAGAGCAGCTCAACGCCCCCCCCATCCCCATTGGATAAGAGGCTGTTAGTAAAGAGGAAGGAGCCTCTTAGATGTTTTTACAACTTTGGATGATGACATCACTATGCTAGGGGGCGTGGCCATTTCTAATGTTGGAGCTCGTTAATGATGTTAACAACATGTCAGGGTTCGACAGCACTGGGTTAGGATCACTGCTGCTCTGTCATAAATGCATTTTTATGTTAAATATTGTTTTTAATGAATGATGAATTCCAATCATCATATGATATCTGCATATAAATCTAATGAGTTACGTTAAAAAAGTCTTTATTTCAATTCATCAACTTTTCAGTTTATCTGATTGGTTTTGATGCGTTTGATTTTTATTTTTAAATTTAAGCTGAAATATGAACAAGGATGTTAAAATCACATGTAAAATGTTTTATTGAAATAAATGTTTAATAAACACCAGTAACCCCAGTAATGTTAGCCTGATGTGTATTTTCTATCCATGCCTGTGTTTCCAGTAAAACCATCAAACTGCTCCGGATTCATTTCATTTTAATGGCGGTCGCACCAACTGCTGCCAATCAGCTGTTCAGAGAGACGGTTTATTGAAGGAACTAGTGATTCGGTGAGCGAATAGGTGTCATCCACGTGAACCAGGAATAGTTCACTCAGCATCCATCGTTATCTCTCACTAGTCTGGGCAGCGATTTGCTCTTTTTATTTTTCTGACTTTAACTAGTCCCACAGTTTTCAACTGATTTTATCAGTTTCAGTATCAAAATGTTCAGCTTGTTCAGGAGAATTCTATGTCTTTTGGTAAAGATATTTTGTGGTAGTTTTTGTAATATTCAGTTTTTTCTGCCTTTTTTTTTTTGTCCCATTGAAATGCATGTAAAATTCTCAGATTTCAGCTAAAACTTCACCATCTTTGACCTTTAACTACTTCCGCATACTTTCAGCTAGAAACACCGTTCAACTTCTAAAATGTTCATCAATGATTCAGCTATTCCAATTTAACTCAGCTTTTTAATATCTTTTGCGGTTTTTATAAAATTGGGATTCAAACTTGACACAAATTTTTTCAGGTTTTCAATTTTCTAATGCAAGTCTATTGGTGGAAATCTTCAAATGTCAGAGTGCGTGCTCTAGCTTTTGAGCCGTTCTAATAAATCTTCTCACTCGCTAATTTTTCACTCAATTTAAATAAAGTATACATCAAAATGTAGGAATTTTTGTCAGAATTCAGGAAATGTAACCCTCATTGGTGTGGGGTTTACAGTTTTCCTACAGTTTGGCCCAGACCGCAAAGAAGTCCACACCCCCCCAATAGAAATCCAATGACTTTCCAAAAATCAGATGAAAATCCCATTTTGCCAATTTCCCTATTTTCTCTGTCTTTTCAAACACCTCATTGCGTCACGCAAACTGTTTGATGTACAAACATGAAACATGTCATCATCAGACCCTTCTAGCGTTCACGTTGAAGGAATTCTTTTGATATCATGTATGGTTTGGCCGTGCAGCTGGTTTGTTCGGGGGCATCAAGTAGGTCAAATTTCCAGCTCAAATCTTTCAAAATGACACCCTTTTTTACATTGTTACCATGGCAACATTTTGGTAGAAACATAAAAGTTGGTAAATTTGATAATCAATGCCTGCTGATTCATACACTGAAAAAAAAAGAAATTTTGCCAATTTCCCTCTCTAACCGTAACCCTTTTCACAGAGAGCTTATCTTTACAAAAACAGCCCTGAAGCTTTGTTCCCAAATATTCATGAATTAAACGGTGCAAGAATGACATCATATGGCTTATTGTGTCAGAGTTACAGGCATTTGTTTGGCAGGACGTCATACAGGCAATTACCGTAAGCCAGGATAGTAATTGGAGATGGTGGCTGAACAACACATCACTGCCTCTTCTAGACTGTTTCATTTACAAACATGAAACTTGGCATCATCAGACCTGACTAGCGCTCACATTAAAAGAATGTTTTTGATATTATGTGAGGTTCGGCTGTGCAGCTACTTTGCTCAGGAGCATCAATTCGGTCAAATTTTCAATTGAAATCTTTCAAAATGAGCCCCTTTTTTACATTGTTACCATGGCAACATCCTTTTGTGAAAGTTGGTATAATCATTCCTCGAAGCCGGCTAATTTTCACGGTTATACTTTAGATATAATTTATGGTTTGACGGTGACGCTTTGTCATTCGGGATTCTAAAAACAGTAAATTTTCTAACCAAAATTATCCTTTTTTTCATCATCACCATGGCAACGGCCTCTTTTCAGGAAACAAGATATTTGGCACTGTTGTTCATCAACAACTGCTGATTCTTGTGATCAAGAAATGTTTTTGTATCCTTTACAGTTTTTGAAATATTAATCATAGTTCAACACAGCATTTTTAACATCCTTTGAATTTAAAAAATTTTGCTCTTTTCTTTTACCAAGGACTTTGTCTTTTAAAGAATATTTTCAGTTGAACTTCTGTCAACTCCCAGGTAAACAGATGCTTTTTGGTTAAACAAATTTCACGAAATGTTCTGCTTTTAAGATGAGTCTGTTTCTGCCATTGTTTTGCCAAATGATTCTACCTTACAAATCTTCTGATGATTCAATTGTTTTCTGCAGTTTGAAGTTTCTGATTACTTCCTATCACATTTTCATATGTTCTTCAGCTAATTTCTGTTTTTTTCCCTTTTTCAGTTTCTTTAGCTAATTTTTCTTTTTTCATTTAGCAAAAAAAGGCATTCACATTTAGCTGTTTCTCTGAAACGGCTTTTTCTATTTATTTATTAATCCTTCCTCCCTGAGATCAAACAGCAGAAAGTAGATGACATTAAGGAAATAAAGGAATTATTGGGTAAACAACACAGAGCGGTCTGACATGTCATTGTTTTTGGGCTGCTTCTCCAGGGACAGCACTGCACTACTGTATCTTAGTGCTATAAAGGGGCCTTAAACCGTTAGAGGGAGCTAGTGAGTCAGACCCAGCGAATAGAGGATAGATCTAGTTTAGCTCCGTTTCACAAAGCAGGTTTACCGAAAACGCTAAGTTCTCTAACCCTGAAAACAGGGAAACTCTGACTTTTCCGTTTGTTAAAGAGAGTTTTCCTCATCCTCTGTTTCTGTTGCCATAGTAACATCCTCCCAGAGCTAACCTGGTCAGCAGCAGGTTTTCTCCAGTAAACTCAGAGTGTCCTCTGTCTCCGCTGTCCTTAGGGAGAAGATTCTACAACTCAGTTGACAGGATATGAGATGAGACTTGTTTTTGGTTTGTTTAATATCTGGTTCATTTTATTTAGTTATATTTACAGTACATGAAGAACTACTGAAATTATTTTCAGATTACCCAATAAATATATTCATTAATTCAGCAGGAGGGGAGCAGGTGGGACGGTTCAACAGAGCTATGGCTCTGGGTGAGTTTGGCAACTGTATTAAAAAGAAATCTAGGATTATTCTTATTCTCCTCTATTAATGAGGAGAAATATGCTGCTCTTGCTTTACAAAGGGTCCTCTTATACAGCAGTAAACTATTTTTCCAGACTAGGAAGGATTCCTGTAGGCCTGTGGAGCGCCATATTCTCACCAGTTTCCTAGCATTTTGCTTCAGAGTTCGCAGCTCTGCATTAAACCAAGGAGCCAGCTTTCTATTTTTAAAGTTTGAAAAACCTTCAACCTTTGAAAGGAAATAAATTCAACTTTTGCACTCTGCAGCACTGCTCAGCAACACAGAGGAGAGAGAAAGTGAAACAGATTCTTTAATATTCTTTAATAGGTAAAATCCTTTTGGGGGAGGAAAACTCTGTTAAAGTAATCCTGAAGGATATTAAAAATTGGTCATACAGGAGAGGGTTGTGAGGAAATCCTATTATTTCTTTACATTGTTGGTGAAGATTATCAGTCATCCAGGTTGTAGTCAATTCCAAAAAAGGGGTTAAAATCAATCCACTGGACTTAGTGTCCAAGTTTGAAGACGTTTCTCTTCCCATCCAGGAAGCTTTTTCAATTAAAAATGTCAGAATTAGCATTGAGTTCCAGGTTTTATAGAGTGGACCAAACAAGGCCTTGTTAATTGCTATTTTATTGGGTATTGCAGGCTAACAAGATCTTAACGACTCCCCACTCCTAAAGGGTGGACCCATTCTTCTGGTTTCATTTTTAATGTTTTCTACGCCATAACAAGGCTTTTGTTTGTGCCACTCTATAAGCCTGGAACTCAAACCATACTCCAGACATTTTGAATTGAGACAGCTTCCTGGATGGGAAGCAAAACATCTTCAAACTTGGAAAACCAAGTACAGTGTTTTTTCTTGTTTTTTTACTTTTTTTACTTTGATAGGAGTTGCCTCGTTTCTGCTCACATTATCCTCTTGCTGCAGCCAGGTTTCTGTAAGGCAAAACAAGTCAATGTGATTATCACCAATCAAGTCATTAACTAGCAGACTTTTAGAGGAAAGAGATCTTATGTTAAATAGACCACATTTAATCATTTTAACTTTTTCCCCAATTGGAGTTATTTTAATTTTAATTATCATGATTTACACTTTTGGGAATAGTTGCTAATTTATTAGATTTTGGTCGTGGG
>NW_015151449.1:78920-81347 GCF_000732505.1 Cyprinodon variegatus | reverse complement strand
TTTAATCCCAGTTTAAACCAGATCCATCTGAATAGGGGACACTGTGCTGCAGGCAGTGCATTAATTACATTTAATCCCAGTTTAAACCAGATCCATCTGAATAGGGGACACTGTGCTGCAGGCAGTGCATTAATTACATTTAAGCCCAGTTTAAACCAGATCCATCTGAATAGGGGACACTGTGAACACTGTTTCACTGTGACAGGAGTGAAAATAAAATCAAGTCTCTAAAGGATAGTGCCTCACAAAGAACAACAAATCTGCGTCTGATTGAAAATCTTAATCCAGACCCGTGGTAAACCACTGTAATCCGGTATTATTGTTCTTTCCCTCCTTATTGCAGTGAGTGAACCTTTGGAAGAGTTTGTTATTTATGCTTTTTTTTCCCTACATAAACGTCATAAATAATGGGTGAAAAAATGGCGGAAATGATGTAACGTCCTTGTTTTCCACGTCACATTCGGTAATGACGCGCAGTAGGAACGCCCCTGCAGCAGCAGCAGCTGGCAGAGCCGTTAGCCTCCAGGCTAACAGATAAGCTAACCCTCTCAGGACCGGAAATGACCAGCTGGCTTTAATTTAACCCGAATAGCGGACAGCTTCCGGTGTTTTCTGTTCAGGTAAGAGAATCATCTTTGACCTGCTGCTACATTTGAACCAAGCTAGCTGAAGATGACCTGCCGCCGACACGTCACCGCTTCCGCCATATTGGGAGGGGAATGTAAACCGTCTCAGTAAGGGGGGAGCTGCTGTTTTAACGGGGCTAAAAGTGTTTTAAGATAGATATTTCTAATTAACTTCTTAATGCAATGAACTGACCTTTGCCACCATGTTAAAAGGCTCCTTCACAGTCAGGGAGAGTGGGCTGTGTTCGAATCCAGCGGCTCCATCCTCCAACATAGACATTATTATTTTGGTCAAATCATGTTGATATTCCACGATTGAAATATAATATTTATAGTATATTATATGTCCACTATATATTTCATATATAGTGGACATATAATATATAGTGGACAGGGGAAATGATAATGCCAAGGGGAGAAGCTGCCACAGATGGATGAATACAAACTTTACATGAATCAGTTTCCAGATTCCTCACAGCTTTGGGGTTTCATCAGGTCGAATTAGCAGAAGAACAGTTTAAAACGAAGTTTCTCAGCAGCAAATTGTAGAACTTTGCCAAGATTAATAAAAGATGGATGAAATAATATTTTTTCTTCTCAGAAGCACAAACATTGATGTACATTCATATACTCAATAGTTAACAAGGATGTGAGTCTGAATGCTACTGCAGCTCATTCATCCCTGCTGCCTCCAGACTCTACAACGGCAATAACTGCTGCAATGTAGAATTTGCAATTACTAGTGATGGTGAGATGAAGCCTCATGAGGCATTGAACCGTTTGGCCAAATTGCTTCAACGATCCCCACAGTTCATGAGGCTTCTTGTGAACATGTCACCACCTACTGGTTGACAGCAGAACTACAGTTTGTAATAAAATCTGTGGTTTTTTTTTTTGCAACTGTTGTTTTTTTCCCCTTTTAAGTTCCTTTGAAATTGTTAATGGTTGTGTGTATAATAAAATCTTTAGTAATTTTTTTAAGTGCAAAATTGCTTAGAACAATCATTTAAGGTGCCCAGTTTTTCTGCCATTTTAGTGAAATAAACTCAAGCAGACAGTAAAAGTGTTTGTGCAAATTGGGCAATTTCCCTTAATAATCCCTAAGGGAAATTACTTTGATGAGCAATGATGAGCAAAATAAAAGGTGTTTTGTCATTTTTATTCAAACATGATAATTTTTCCACATTTTTTGGTTTTAATCAGGTTGGAAGTTGTGTTCAACCAATCTTTTGGCTAAACTGACCTAATTTAAGTCAAAGACCGGTCTTGAACCATCAACTTCTGTAAGAGAGCCTGTCTCTTACAGATGACGCCACCCATCTAGATAACCGTAGCAGGGAGAAAATATTACTTAACACTGATGTGTTAACACTGACCTTGTCCGCTGGTTTCCTCAGATTTTGATCATTACATTGTTTATTCTAACCAAATTAGTTTTAACCAACTAGATTGGTTGGAAAAACAACCAATCTATTCTTAGAATCTATCCAAGCTCTATCCAGCTAACAGCAGCTCTCCTCCAAACTCCCACATCTTGACTGAACTCTGAGGCTGTTTAGATGCCTGTCTAAATTCTTGCGCCCTCCATTACTCGACACCTGCCTCGAAGCCTCGGCTCATCTCATAACATCACTAGCAATTACTATTTGATACCCTGTGCAATATATAACTACCCATGTAAACACCCTGTGCAATATATAACTACCTAACTACCCATGTAAACACCCTGTGCAATATATAACTACCTAACTACCCATGTAAACACCCTGTGCAATATATAACTACCTACCTACCCATGTAA
>NW_015151449.1:76073-77308 GCF_000732505.1 Cyprinodon variegatus | reverse complement strand
CCACCGTGAAGCCTTTTCAGCTGCTTCCAAGATGTTCTTGGTTGCTCTTCGTCTCTGCAGACCGCAAATCCCTAGGAGTCCAAGGACACGCTGTAGAGATCTGCCTGCGAAGCCCCTGCAGCCCACTTCAATAGGCTCACAGCGGGCCTTCCAGCCATTCCTCCGGCACTCAGCCACAAGTTCTGTGTATTTAGCCCTTGTGGCTGAGTGCCGGAGGAATGGCTGGAAGGCCACAATATATAGTATATAGCCATATGCTTCATACACAGATAAGTAGACTGTGGTGGATAATCCTTTATCAATGGAACCATACCGAACTGTTCTAAGTCCTTTAGGCGTTTTTATACTATTTTTATAAATAAATATAATTTCTGGAAATGTGTATGATTCATTGTTTAGGCTAATTTAATCTTCAAACTACTTTTTAACCTTGTGCCTGCTGCTAAAGCCCAGAGAAAAAATGCCTTTTCCGTTCTAAATGATGTAATCATGCTAATTCCATTTATGTTCATCCAATAAAATGAACATTCATTAAAACACCTTTAGATGAATAGTTTGGGTTCTTTTGTCATTTAGCTCAGTGTTTCCAAACTTTTTTAACTTGTGTTCCTCATTTTGTCTTATTCCCTCCAAGTCAAATTTATTGATAATTGTCCAATAGTCCATCCATCCATTTTCTGACACGCTTAATCTCAGGGGGGGCGTGAGGGGTGCTGGTGTCTCCAGCTGTCTATGGGCGAGAGGCGGGGTCCACCCTGGACAGGTCTCCAGTCCATCGCAGAATTGTCCAATAGTGATTGTCCTAAATTAAATAAAGACTATTTTGCTTCATCTTTTAATTTGAGCGTTTAATTTAAATATAAATTTATGTGTTTTTTTTATCTCAAATAAATAAAAACATTAGTATGTTGCAGTATGTAGAAGTTAGTAATTAATCAAAATAAATACAAATTAAAAACCTATTATAAAGCTGTATTTATAAAACTGCAGCTTTTCTGAGTAACTCCCTTATTATCACATTTAAACTGGATGAATGGGGAACAAACATTATAGACTGACTGACTTCATGTTTTAATTGTTTTTATCCAGACCCCTGAGCTGCTTTGATGAGCTCTGATAGCTCAGAGTGAAAACCAGCTGATCCCAGGCTGTTCTCTACTACCAGACTGTTCTTTACATCCAGACTGTTCTCTACATCCAGACTGTTCTCTACATCCAGACTGTTCTCTACATCC
>NW_015151449.1:70027-72644 GCF_000732505.1 Cyprinodon variegatus | reverse complement strand
GTTCTCTACATCCAGACTGTTCTCTACATCCAGTCTGTTCTCTACATCCAGACTGTTCTCTACATCCAGTCTGTTCTCTACATCCAGACTGTTCTCTACATCCAGTCTGTTCTCTACATCCAGACTGTTCTCTACATCCAGTCTGTTCTCTACATCCAGACTGTTCTCTACATCCAGACTGCTCTCTACACTAATTTCTGTGGATATGTATCACATCTGAATGTGAACTCAAAGAACAACTGACTTAATGGTTAATAAAATATTGCTTATTGTTTTTATTGGTTCCTTGCAAAGTAGAACAGATGGCAGCTCTATTTTATTTTACTACCTGAGAAAATATTTTCATGTACGCCTTGCAATACTGGAACACTGGCTATGGAAGAAGACCAAATGTCTCGCTCTGGACCTTATGGGATGTCTGAGATGATTAGGGTTGATTTTTAGGCTGAGGAGGGTTTTCTCCTCAAAGTTAATTATGAAAGATAAAGGAGGTGAAGAGAGAGAAGCCGTGGATAGAAATACCAGGATAGTTCATCTGTTCAGGTCAGAGCTCCGAAAATTGTAGATCTCTTTGGACTAGTAGTTATAGCAGTGTGCTTGTCCTCTGAGAAAGTTGCAAGTACCCGGTTCAATTCCCACAGACTGCCACTCTGGGTCCATGAGCAAGACCCTTAACCCCACACTGCTCCCCTGGCGCCGCACAATGGCAGCCCACTGCTCCCCAAGGGGAGGGGTTAAATGCAGAGAGGGAATTTCTCCAATGTGAGATCAATAAAGTTCAATTTCTATTTCTACATGTTAAATTGGAGGAATTTCATGGATCAATCATTCTCAGAAGTTTGTTCAGAGGATTAAATTCAGAGAGAGATGCGTTTTATCGTCCAGCCCTGTCAGCCAGGTTAAAGATGGATTTAGTCTGTTTCTTTGGTTTGGGACTAAATAAGATCAGTGGAAAAGGGGAAATCAACTCTGACTTAAATGCCAGTTAAATTGATTTCTTTCTTATTTCAGATCGTCCATGTCATCATGTCTGTCATCACTTGGGAGGTTGTTGGTGATCACTTTCTCATCAACCAAGCCAAGAGCTCCACTCATGACAACAGAAAATGTCTTAATGTGGAGAAGAAAGAGGAACAGAACGAGCCAAGAGCTCGTCCCATTAAAGACGAAGAGATTGAAGTCTGCATCATTCAGGATGAGGAGCAGGCTGATGTGAAGCCAAAGGCCGACACATGTGCGGCGACTCCTTCTCACCAGGAAGCACCAGAACTCCCACAGGCACTGGTGACTCAACAGATCAACAATAGAGCGGTGGAAATCGGAGTCTTGCAGGAAGGCAAGCTGTGTGAAGTGAAGGAGAAGACGGAAACCATTGTTCTGAAGCGTCACCAAGAAAGGAGAGGCATCCATGAAGTAAACAGTGACGATGCACAAGATAGAAACTTTTCTTGTCATGTATGCGGTAAATGCTTTGCCAAGTGCACCTACCTGACTGATCACATGAGAACTCACTCAGGTGAGAAACCCTTCTCATGTGTAACATGTGGAAAATGCTTCACACAGAAAACAAACCTGATTGTGCACATGAGAACCCATACAGGTGAGAAGCCCCATTCCTGTCAGTTATGTGAGAAGTCTTTCAGAGCCAGCGGCCATTTGGCTAGCCACATGAGAACTCACACTGGAGAGAAACCGTTCTCATGTTTGGTCTGTGGAAAAGGCTTCACTCAGCAGAGTAACCTGACTGTTCACATGAGAACCCATTCAGGAGAAAAACCCTATTCTTGTGATGTTTGCGGCAAAGCTTACAGCGACAAAACATATTTAAACGATCACATCAGGAGTCACAGAGGAGAAAAGCCATATTCCTGCAAAGTCTGTGGCAAATCCTTCAGTAACCGCAGCCCTTTGACCAACCACATGAGGACTCACACAGGGGAGAAGCCATACCACTGCAAAAGCTGCAGCAAATCTTTTAGTGACTGTAGTAATTTGGCTAAGCACATGAGAACCCACACCGGAGAGAAGCCGTACTACTGCAGGGTGTGTGGTAAGGCTTCCAGTGACAGCAGCAGCATGGCTAAACACCTGAGGACCCACAGCAGGGGCAAGCAGAAGTTTCCTTACGTCTAGAGGGAATCTTCCTGAATAATTTGCCCATCAAGTTTTCCCATTATTCAGTCTGACGGGTTGAAAACATTCTGAAGATCCTCCATCGTTCCCAGCCACCATTAAAACCAACCAGTGCAGCTTCTGTTTGTGGCCCCTAACACCCCATAAAATCCAGTTCGTGAGAAGCAGTTTCACTATCAGTATGTTTCTACCTGGAGCCACAGCGACACCTAGTGGGCTACAAGACAGTGGTTAGGGCCTCCCTGAGCCTGGAAACCTTGGCTTATTAAACACATTCTGACTTTGAAGGGAACGTCTGGGTTTCAGCACATCCCTCTGCTATTGGCTGCTAGACTTCCTCACCAACAGACCTCAGTCAGTCTGGGTCGGACAGAACACCTCTGATGTCATCAGTCTAAGCCCCTCCCCTCAGGGCTGCGTCCTGAGCCCCCTGCTGTTCACCCTGATGACACACGACTGCGTCTCCAGGTTCACCACCGATCAA
>NW_015151449.1:65859-69496 GCF_000732505.1 Cyprinodon variegatus | reverse complement strand
GCTATTGGCTGCTAGACTTCCTCACCAACAGACCTCAGTCAGTCTGGGTCGGAGAGAACGCCTCTGATGTCATCGGTCTAAGCCCCTCCCCTCAGGGCTGCGTCCTGAGCCCCCTGCTGTTCACCCTGATGACACACGACTTCTTGCAGCAGCTGGTGGACTGGTGCAAAGATAACAGCCAATGACCCCTCACCCCCCCCACCATGGACTGTTCTCCCTGCTGCCCTCTGGGAAGAGGCTTCACACAGTTACCTCTTTAAAGCATCAATTTTGTTAATTATAAGAAAAAGATGAAAATGTCTCAAAGGTTTTGCAGAGAAACTTCAACACAATCTAAACTTCATTTTGGAACAGGAAAAACATCTCTGTTCTTTGCTTCAGTTTCTCTGTTATGTCAGAAAAATTGAAGCTTTCTGAAATATTTTCAACATTTAAAAACAGACTGCAGCTTTAACCTTGCTCTCCTGTTCTTCATTCCTTCAGGTCTTTAACAGCATCATGTCTGTTATTACAGGGAAGGTGGTTCCTGATCATCTGACTGAGGAGAGGAGCTCTGTTCCAGATCTAAACACTTTAGACGCTGATGAATTAAAAGAGGAACTGGATCCTGTGCAGATTAAAGAGGAACAAAATAAAACGAAACCAAAGCAGATGACTGAGAGAAAAGAAGAACTAGAAACTCAACCAGGTAACAAGGAAGAATTTGAAGATTGTAGGTTTTACAATGAAAGACTGGTCTTAGTGAAGCAAGAGACCAGCACCTTTATGGAAAGTCCTTCTGATAAAGAAGTATTCCTAAATGGACCAGAATTACAACTGATGGTGGAGACAAAGGAAGAACCGGAAGCTTGGCAAGTTAAAGAACCGGAAGCTTGGCAAGTTAAAGAACAACTTGAAATCTTTCAGGATGAAGGGCTGGTTTTAGTGAAGGAGGAGTCTACTTACTTCACTCCTGTCAATCAGAAGGACTCCAATAAACCAGAAACTATTGAGAGACATTTGCTCAGTTCAACCCTCACTGAAGCTGAGAAGCAACATCAGCAAGACTGCAGACCAAATGTAGAAAAAGAGCTGAAGCCAAAGGAAAAAGGCAAAAGAAACCCAAAACAAAGACACTATATGAAAAACTCAAAAGAAATGATACATAAAGAGAAGTTACATTTAGATGACAAATATTTCACTACTCAGCAAAAGTTAAATGTACAGATGAGAATTCCTAAGGGGGAGAAGCCTTTCTCCTGTCTTACCTGTGGAAAAGGTTTTCCTAAGCAACATGTCCTGACTGTGCACATGAGAACTCACACAGGGGAGAAACCCTATTCTTGTGAGTTGTGTGAGAAAGCATTTCGAGACCATAAAAATTTAATTTTTCACCTGAGAACTCACACTGGTGAGAAGCCTTTCTCCTGCCTGATCTGTGGAAAAGGTTTCACTTCGAAACTAGCTCTTAAGGCACACATGAGAACTCATACAGGAGAGAAGCCTTTCTCTTGTGACACCTGTGGGAAAAAGTTCTCTAAACCACAGCATTTGACAATGCACAAAAGAACTCACACAGGTGAGAGGCCTTTCCCCTGTCTGACCTGTGGAAAAGATTTCTTTCGGAAACCCTCTCTGACTGCACACCTAAGAACTCACACAGGAGAGAAGCCATTCACTTGTCTGACATGTGGAAAAAGTTTTACTCGGAAACATGCTGTGACTGCGCACATGAGAACTCACACAGATAACAAACCCTATCGTTGTGAGTTGTGTGAGAAATGTTTTCGAGACCATAGAAATTTGATTTGTCACCTGAGAACTCATACTGGTGAGAAGCCTTTCTCCTGTCAGACCTGTGGAAAAGCTTTCACAAGGAAACCTGATCTGAGCGCACACATGAGAACCCACGCTACTAAGAAGCCATATCCTTGCGAGTTGTGTGAAAAATCCTATCGGGATCGCAGCAACTTGATTTACCATATGAGAACTCACACAGGGGAAAAGCCTTTCTTATGTCATACTTGTGGAAAAGCTTTCTCCACACAACCCACATTGACTGCACATATAAGAACCCACACAGGTGAGAAGCCATTTGCTTGCAAACTTTGTAATAAATCTTTTGTTAACAGTGGTACTTTGGTTTGCCACATGAGGACTCACACAGGGGAGAAGCCTTTCTCCTGTCAGACCTGTAGAAAAACCTTCTTTAGTAAACCTGCCCTCACTGCACACATCAGTACTCACACAGGTCAGAAACCCTTTCCCTGTGAGTTGTGTGAAAAATCTTTTCAGAACCGCAGTTATTTGGTTTGTCATGTTAGAACTCACACAGGGGGAAAGCCTTTCTCATGTCAGATCTGTAGAAAAGGTTTCTCTAAGCAACCTACCCTGAATGCACACATAAGAACCCACACAGGTGAGAGGCCCTTTACTTGTGATTTGTGTGAGAAATCTTTTCGAGACCGTAGTAATTTGATTTGCCACCTGAGAACTCACACAGGTGAGAAGCCTTTCTCCTGTCTTACCTGTGGAAAAGGTTTCCTGAGGAAACCTGCCCTGACACTACACGAGAACTCACACAGATAAGAGGTGTGTTTGGAAAATTTAGATTTCTCTTATTTAATATATTGATTTATGCTTTTTACTTGCTATAAAAAGTTTTTCGCTTAGTCTGTTTCACCTGCAAAGCGAGTGAGGGTTGTTTGTAGACAAAACATACTTATTTCCATAACAAGCCAGATTCTTAAGGTTTATTCATAACATGTTACTGTTTAACCAAAGTGTCTGTAATTTGTTTTGACTCTGACTACTTTCCTTTATTGTAAGTAAGGAGGAACAAACGCTGCTCATGCAGAACAGGACTGATTACCTTGCAAAAAGGGACGTATGATGAACTGTTCTCTCTTTGCAAAGACAAAATACAATGCCAACTGAGTCAAATCCATCGATCTCCATTTTTTAAACTGGAGTTAATAGTTGAATACTTCCAATAAAAGAGACTATATCCTCGTTAGGTGGTGTAAAAACATTGTTTATCATCAAGAGTTATTTGATTTTTCACATGGAGACTTAGAAAGCAGAGAATGTTTTGTAATATGTGACGTTTATTTTCTTAACTTTGTTGTAGATAATTTAACTACAATTAATCCTAAGGATAGTTGAGAAACTTTAACAGAAAGCTATTTCTTTTGACCTTGGGGAAAAAAAGTTGTCAGTAAAATAAGACCCCTAAGCCAAAAGTCTCACCTTGCTGGTGTGGGTCTATTGAGAAAAGACTTTGTGCAATGACAAAAACAAAACCAGTTCACATTCAGAAGAAAATGGAGGAATGGATAATTAAATTATAATTCCTATAGCCAGAGATGGGCAGTAATGCATTGAGGCCCACTCCCAATACACCCCCTACATACAGCCACTACAAACACACCCTGGAATTGAAGCCCCGCCGGGCGTGGCTTCATAATCTTCCCTAGGAACTTGCTGCATAGTTGATGTTCTGGGACATAAATGACTATTTATTTTCGTATCAATGTACTTAACATACGTACCATCATAAGAGGGGAGAAAAAGCTTCTCTTGATATATATATATATATATATATATATATATATATATATATATATATATATATATATATATATATATATATATATAT
>NW_015151449.1:62247-64754 GCF_000732505.1 Cyprinodon variegatus | reverse complement strand
TCACTTTTTAAATGGAATTACTGAAATCAATCTACTTTTTCATGATATTCTAATTTTATGACCAGCACCTGTAGTTTGGTTAGATTTTAAGAATAGATTGGTTGTTTTTCCAACCGATCTAGTTGCTTAAATCTATTTTGGTTAGAATAAACATGTAATGATCAAAATCTGAGCGTCATCTATAAGACACAGACTCCCACCCCTGAGGTTAATGGTTCAAGTCCCACCTTTGGCTTTTGAGAGTTGCGATTATACTAAATGATTTTTGCTAATGAGACTAATTTGCATTTGTTTGCCCTTGTAAAAATATAGTTTGTGTAAAAATGCTGCCAAATTAGGTCGGTTTAGCCAAAAGATTGGTTGAACACAACTTTCAAACCGATTAAAAACCAAAAAATTTGGAAAAACCTATTTATTATAGGTTTATTATACACACCAACCATTAACAATTTCAAAGGAACTTAAAAGGGCAAACTGTAGTTCTGCTGTCCACCAGTAGGTGGTGACATGTTCACATGAAGCCTCATGAACTGTGGGGATGGTTGAAGCGTTCAGTGCATCATGAGGCCTCATCTCACCATCACCTGTTAGAGAAACTTGGAGATCTTGCAGAAGAAGGAACTTAGATGAGATGAACAGCAGCAGAATGTAGCTCAGCAGTCCAAACGATATTTCTCACTAACAGCAGCAGTGGCTCCCTCTAGTGGCCCTTACATATTTTGTATGGCTTTCATTAATCTAACAAGGTTTTATGTTGGTAGATTTCCTAATAGGAACATGTTTAGAAATGACCCTTTTTTTCCCCGATTTATGAAGTGATTCTGTATTTTTTTATATTTCTATAAATATTATGTCTTACTAGCAAGAAGAAAAGGCATATTTTTCTCAAAGGTTTTATTGCATATTTCAGAAATAGAGAAAACTTGTAAGAACAATGATAGGAACTTTAACATTAAAAACAGAATTAAATCTGCATCAGAGCTGTCAGCCAGACCAGCCTCCTCCTCCTCATCAGTCGGCCTTCAGGGCGAAGAGCACGTCATCCTGGCTGACGTTGAGCCGAATCCTCTGCAGGACCCCCAGACGACTGGGCTCCAGCAGCAGCAGCCTGCAGGCCCCCAGGCGCCGACACACGGCCAGACCCTCGGACACGCTGACGGGCTGCAGACCCTCCACCCGACACAGAGCCTGGTGCTGCACCAACACCTGCCAGACAAGACGAAGGGCCAAGGCTGAATGAAACATGCAGGGAACCAGAACCTTCAGTAAACACAAACATTCGCTGAGTTAGAATCGACCCACTGAGCCGCTTCTAGAACAGGGAACAAACTGTTCAGGTTTATCCTCTAAACTCGACTCTTGTGGGTTTTGTGAAGATCGGCTGAACTTTTTTCTGCAGCTCAGAAACACAGATCAGATTTTAGGCCTGATGGTTCGGAATGACGTCTGGGCCGAGCTTTGAAAAAGGAACCGCCTTCAGGTTCTGCCACAGATCAGGCCCAGAAGTATTCATACCCCGACCCATTTCCTTTCTCACCTGCTGGAAGGTGGCCTCCTCCAATCCCAGCCTCCGGAACTCTGCAATGACAGCCCTCAGGAAGAGCTGCTCCTGCGTCGACGCGCACCTGGAAACACACAGCAGTCAGTGACCTGCTGTCACACACGGCTCGGCCAACACGGAAGGAGAGAAGCTCACTTGATGGCGGTGATGTATGCCGAGGAGAACATCTCGTTCAGCGCCTCCATCACGTGGACCATCCCCACCAAACCTGCAGCAGACGGGTCGGCGGCCGAGTGTTCGCAGATCTCCGTCGCCCGCCGACAGATGTCCAGACACCTGCGAGCGTCGCCAGACAGAGCCGCCACCTAACAGAGGGGGAGGATCAGCGGAGACCTTAGCGAGGAGGAGGCCATGTTGCTTTACTACCTACTGGACCTGGAACCAGTGGATTCCTTATGCATAGACGACCAACTTTACCTCCTTTAGCCAGCAAGGGGCAGCGTGGAGCCCAATCTGGGTCTGGCTCAGAGAACCAGGTGGAACTGGACTAGTGATGAACTGTGACATCAGATCCAGCTAGAAGCTCAGAGGCGATTCCTGCTGCTTATATCATGACCGTTTAAACTTAAACTGTACTGCAGGTTTTTCTTTTTTTCAATTTTTACGGCTCCAGTGGTTCGTTTTTTTGACAATAGGCTGGGAATAGACGTGGCAAACGAGCATGGGTCACGTCGAGGACTAAGGGCTCCATACATGGGTCGTGCGTGCTAACCACTGCAGCACGCCCAATATGCAGGATTTATGAAAACAAAGTTTTCTGAACCTCAAATCAGGGAAAGTTTTCAGTTTCAGTTTCCTCATCCTGTTTCTTTTGCCATAGTAACATCCTCCAAGAGCTAACCTGGTCAGCAGCAGGTTTTCTTCAATAAACTCAGTGTCCTCTGTCTCCGCTCTTCTTACAGTCAATCACACGTCTCATATATATATATATATATATATATATATA
>NW_015151449.1:56240-61572 GCF_000732505.1 Cyprinodon variegatus | reverse complement strand
ATCAATATCCCAGAAGTTTAATTAACTTGATGCTTTGCTCTGATTACAAAGTGTTCCTTTCATTTCTCTGAGTAGTGCAGATTAATTAATTCCACAGGGAAAAGGAATTACTTTAGGATTAGGATTCACTGGATGATAAACTACTGAGCCTACTGGCCCAATCTGAGGTCATTCTATGGGGCTGATAACCGCTAATAAAAAACATTGATAGAACATTTGAGGTTTCTAACCTTAAGCTTGATCAAGTCTGAGTTTGTTAAACCTGCTTTGCGAAATGGAGCCCTGATGAAAGCCGCTCCTGAGGCTCAGTCTCACTGCTTCCTTTGCTAACCTCCTGTTGAGCATCTAGCAGTACCTAACACAGCCTGTTGGAGGCGCTCACCGTGAACCGCTGATGAACCAGGCACCAAGGCTGACGAGCCGAGCGCCTCTGGACTTTTCCAGACCGCGCTCCTGTCTGCACGTCGCTACGTGTTCACAGGTGAGACGACGGGCAGCGATGACATGGAATCCAGAACAAAGAGAATAAATTCTGGAATTCATCAAATCTGTGAGTTTAATGCTCTAAACGTCTTCCTGAGAACTGGTGGTGGTAAGCAGAACAACTGAGTGGTGACATCATCGGTCACGTGGTCTGATACGACAGTCCGTTACTGTAGGCTGCTTCTGGATCAGAAACAGGTGGGGGTAGGATAGAGCTTTACCTTCCTGGAAACCAGCTGCAGGGCGTCCTCCTCGAAGGCCTTCACCTTGTTCAGGCGGGACGTGATGATCTGCTGCAGCTGCTTGAAGGTGTACGGCTGGAAGGACATGCGGGTCAGACCCTGGGAACACGCAGAGCGTCAGACGCTTCGATTTATGGAGAAACAAAACATGCATCACAAACTGGACCCAGAGTCGGACCACCAAGCTGAAAATCTTCTAACTGAAGTTTCATTAAACAAAAACATTTGTTGCTTCAAAATTAGCATTTATTTCATTTAAAGGGCAAAAAAATTCAAGCAACGAAACCTGCTGTTAAATACTGATGTTTCACAACAAAAACGTTGATTTTGGAAGAACTGATGTCTGAAAAAATGAAATCTTCATAAAACTAAACATCTGATTCATTCATAAAATTGATTAACTGCCCAAACTAAATCTGAACAGCACCAAATCCAAAAAGGACCAAAAATAAATAATAAAAGTTTGAGAAAAGTTTCAGCTTTAGATTTCTGTTGTTATTCGCAAGAAGAAATGTTCTGATGTGAGGAAAGGCTCGGCGGCGTTTAGCAGAACAGCTACATTCTTTTACATCGACTCTATAACCAGTTAAAGGTATAGAGGATGAGAATTTATCTCTGGGTGGATCATCTCAATCAGTGGTCCTCCTAACTGTCAATCATTCTGGTGATCTGTTCGCGTAAGGCCGTCCTACGCGCTTGTCCCGTTAGCGCGCTCGTCCCGTTAGCGCGCCTTTCTCACCGCGGTTCTTTGAAAATGGCTGAGGGTCGGAAGACAAAAAGTGCCTACGAAGTGAAGGAAAGAAAGGCCTCAGAAGAGGGAGATATGTCCCAGAATGCTTTGCACGGAGAGCTCTCCTTGCAAAGCATTATGGGATTTTCTGTCACAGCGACCCGCTGTCACCATAGACCAGGGGTCGGCAACCCAAACTGCTCAAAGACCCATAAAGGACCAAAAAGCCTCGTCTAGCAACACGGCTCTAAGTGTTTTATCCCACTATAGAAAAGGACGATATGGGCTTAATTATATAATAAACATTCATGATTAAATGTTGATCCTGGAGCAAACGTCACATCGTAGCAGGAGGTGATGGGCGAGCAGCGAACGCTCTCACCGGGCGCTGCGTCACCGCGCCATCTGGTTTTGTTGCATTGATGAAATAATAGCAATGCGATAAAGGAATCTTTCTATGGTGGACGTGTTTTTGTTGGGAGGAGCTGATGGAGGAACCAAGCAGGAAGTGACATCATCAGAGCAGAGCTCTCTAACCCTGAAACCCCTCATCCTCCGTCACCAGCTCTCCTTGGTGGGATTTAGATTTTTAGGATTTGGGGAAAAAATGTTAGTAAGTTTCCATCCCTGCATCAGAGCGCTACCTGTTGGATCTATGAACGGTTTTCTATGCTCTATGCTCCACTACTAGCTGCAGTAGTGGAGTTTGGAGATGCAATCACGGTTCTTACAGCATAAGGTGAGTTAAATTCAAGACTTTTTAAGACTTTTTAATGCCACTTGAAATAAAAATGTAAGACCAAAGTCACAAGAAACACAAGAAAAACCTGCTTGCGACAACTTAACCCAAAGGTTTATTTTAACATAAACCACTGCACTAATGTTTCAAAGTTTGAAAAGCTTCCCATACAGGAAGAAAGCTAAAAACACACAAATGACAGATATATTTTAACAATTATTTAACTGAATTCACAAACTTTGTTTTAGCAGGGAACAAAACAAATCAGTTTTAAAGCCCTAACATAACCAGTGCTAAGTCTTTTTAGCAGCTATTTTTCTTTGTGTCGTTTTTTATGTTTGATTTGGTGATAAGTGGAGGCGTTGCAGAGACAAGGGTGGAACTAAACTGAGAAATACCGGCTGTTTCTCTGTAACTCCATTTTGACGCTTTGTGTTTCGTGCTTCGCATGTGCGACTCCACTGCCTTAATTCCCATCGTTCTGAGCTTGAATGACTTCTTGCACTAAATCCACTGAGCCTCATGTATGTTCCCTGGTTTTAGCCATGGAGGAAACTCTTGGCTGGAGACAATTTTGGTTACATTTACACTTGCTCATATTTTCCAGACTAAAAGTAAATGGCGCATCTCCCAAATGTCCCGGCAGCAACAACGCTTTATTGGTTCCGCTATCGGGACGGAACCAATAATGGCGAGCCGTTATTATTTTTTATTAAAAAAAAAGGTCAATTTTTATGTTTTATTTAGATTACAAATATAAATAATAATACAAATAATCTTATTTATGATGTTTTAAAAATTAAGACCTATGAAAGACTGATTTAAGACATGTTGATACCAATTAAGGCCTTAGTTTTATTTTGACGAATTCAATGCCTTTTAAGACTTTTTAAGGACCCGGTGAACCCTGGATATGACACAAGTCAGTGAATAGTTCCGTCTGAATGAATGAAAATAGTTTTAATGGTTATAGAGTCAGATATGTGGCGGTAATGTTTGATTTATCTAAAGGTTTTTATCTGTTACTGATTAAATGGGTTTGGCTGGAATTTAAGGACAGATTCTAATATATCTGCAGGGGAGGGGGACTATAAATCTGATAGGAGTTTAATTTTTTAATTGCACAATTTACTGAACTAAGTATTTATTTTTTTGAATATAAGAGATACATTTTTTATACATACATTGTTTAGATTTATCTTTCGACTCCTTTTATAGAATATAACAGAATAGCAAATCATTATTGTCCATCAATCGGGAAATTCTGGTGTTTTCAGCAGCAAAAGAAGTTTTGAAAAAAATGATCACGCAAATGTGGACCTTAGAAAAATGTATTAAAAAGAATAACATCATAGTGAGGAGTTAAAAGATACAATAAAATACTGTAAAGTGTTTTATATATAAAACTAGAAAATAAATATCCAATATGCAGCTATGGACATTTTTCCAGTAATTTGAAAATAGCAGCAACATCAGAGATGAAAGCAGCAGGTTATTTAACTGACTAAGGTTTCTATCATTACATCTGATTTGATTGGTTCCTGCTGCCGGTGGTTGGAACCTTTATTCCACTCTGGATTCTCATCAGTCTTTGTTCACTTTACAATAAAAAAAATGAAAAAGAAAGTGGTTTGTGTGTGACTGTCACAGTTGCTAGGCGACAGAGCGAACGGCGGCTGGACCTGTTTGAATTCACAGCCAAAACTCTTCCGGTCTCCTTATTTTCATAGAGTTTTTCCGAGGAAGCCAACTAAATGGGTCGGTTCCTTGGAAGGATGCAGCCCCTGAATTGGATCGCTCTCCAGGACCCACTTTGGACCTGCATGGTCTACATGTCAACCTTTAGAGGTTCCAGTTAGCTTGTGAGTTTTTGCTAACAGTGGTTCTGGAAGCAAGCAGCAGATAAAGAACCTTTAGAAGAACCTGATCTGCTAAAGGTTCTGACCTCCCGTCAGTCATCGTTAGTCATATAGCCTCACCAGTCTGCTGGCCACTCTGTTGATCATGATCCTCTCTGGCAGGTCCATGGTGTTGGCGATGGTCAGAACCACCAGGCGGGCGTGGCGGCGGGTCGGCCAATCGAACAGGTTGTACATTACATTCTGCTTCCTGGTCCAAAGCAGGTCCAACTGCAGAGACAGACAGTCTGAGGATGCATGTGGTGGAGATGAAAGCAGCCAATCAGGATCGCTTACGGCCGCCATCTTTTAACAAATATGACGATCCTTCATGGTTCAGATCAAAGTGGGACCTAAACGGGTTTACGGGTTGAAGTTCCTCCTAATAAAGTCAAAACTTTTCATCTGGGTCAGTTTCCTCATTAAATCAGAAGCTTTTACGGATTTCAAGTGTTTGATTTAAAACTATAAAATATTTTTTTAAAATATTGTCTATAATAAAATGTATTTATGATATTTTATGTTTTATTTTTGGGTAAATGTATGTATTTGATGTGATGTTTGTTAATAATGCTGTTTAAATGAGATGGCTCTCAGTCTGCCAGACTACTGGAGTTTATTGGTTGAAAAGCTGCCTGCGGTGCAAATACTAGTTAATGTCAATATTGGTCATATTTGAAGACACTGCTATCCGTCCCAGAGACAAAACTGGGCAGATGATGTTTTCAGGGAAAATAAAGACAGCAGGTACAAAGTTCTAGAACCTCCCAATTCTTCCAGATTGTGTTTAAAATAATGCGGTTTATCGTCTCTGAAATGAAGGCTGGAGCTTAAAATGAATCCAGGGACAAACCAAAGAGTTCGCCAAACTTTGGCAGATCTATGTCGACACAGATCTCCTGGCTGCTTATTCCTCAGGAAACTGTCCAGATCAGTTTTCTCACCTCGTCCACCAGCAGCACCGTCGTTTCCTTCCTCAGAGCCGGACTGCTGAACCTCTTCTCCAGCAGCGCCGCAGCGTGGTCCGCTGTGGCTTTCTGACCCGTCAGCTTCTGCAGAACCAGAGAAAAACCTGCTGCTCAGATGTTGATGATTGTCCAGAGGAAGAGCTGCAGACTCTGGGAAAGGAAAACCTTCATAGGAACAATAGAGACGTTCTCTATCACAGTTATCAGGCTCCTCTCCTGTGGAACCAACTACCAGTTTTAGTCCGTGAGGCAGACACCCTGTCTACTTTTAA
>NW_015151449.1:54626-55830 GCF_000732505.1 Cyprinodon variegatus | reverse complement strand
GAGGGATTGCTGAAGAGTCAATGAGTCGATGCAATCAGCTGGTTTTCCTTAGATAGAAAACTTTGAATCAATCTGACTGGATGATCTGGTGAACTTGGCACTATAGAAATAAAACGTGTTGTAAATTGGCGCTATAGAAATAAACTGAATAGAATTGAACCTGAATTTTAATAGAAATGCTTTAATCTCCTCATGCTGCTGATTCTGGACTCTTCTCCATCCTCCTCCATCTTAGTGCGTCCTTTGGAACCATTTCTCCCTCCAGTCTCCTCAGTAGATTATCGTCAGTTTTTTCTCACCCTTCCTGTTTCTACTGGTGTCCCTTAACCCTCGCCCCCCCCTTTTCATCACCTACCTCCTTCATGTTATGCAGATGATCTACATCTATCAGACCTTCTTCACATCGCCACCTCCTCCCTCTTCCTCAGATCCTCCTCCATCCACTTCACTGCCCCCCCCCCAGCTCCACCTGTCACCATGGGGGGGCAGAGCCTTCCGCCGCTCACCACAGAATAAACTTTCTCCCCGAGTTTAAAACCAGAATCCAAACTTGTTCCAGCTTTACTAATTTCTGAATCCACTGTTCTTTTTCGTCTCCATAACTATTTATACTTTTCTGTTCCCTGTATTTATATTTATTATTATTTTATTTTTATTGTTCTATTTCCAGACTAACGGCGTATTTGATTCTCACTTCATCACCTCGCTGATGTTTTCCACGCCGCAGGTCTGCAGAGCAAACGCTGCCAACAGGAGGCGGTTCTGTTCACTGGGTTGAACCTGAAGAACCCAGAAATCAACCATCTGCTGCTGTAAGCGGGTCGGAGATGCGGCGCCGCATCCGCTCACCTGCAGGATCTGGACGTAGGCCTGGTGAGGGTCTGTCATCTTCATCCCGTTGATCTCCACGAAGAGGAACGCCGGGATCTCGTCTGCGGCGGCGGCGTGCTGCAGGCAGCGCATCACCTCGTGGACCGTGGCCGTCTTCCCCGTCCCCGGCACCCCAGAGATGTACATGCACCTGAGCAGAGACAGGACGGGTTTCAGAAGGTTCGGTTCTACCAGTGGAGTGGGTTCAGTGGCTAAGAGCTCCCCCTGGTGGCTGCCAGCAGAACCACAAACACCTCCCAGACCGACGCCCCAGTTCTTCTCTAACTGGGACTAGGGGTGTAAATCACATCCATCATGGCGATTCGATTCAGTA
>NW_015151449.1:46124-53501 GCF_000732505.1 Cyprinodon variegatus | reverse complement strand
TCGATGCATCGGATCGTCGGCTTTTGGATCGATGCATCGATACAAAACGATTATTATTTACACCCCTAACTGGGACCAGTGCAGCCGAACCAGAGGGAGCTTCTCAGATTCTACCAGAATGTGTTCCGGTCCGGTTCGGTTCGGTTCTCACCCCCCCGTGCCGTCCAGGATCTTGCTCTCCACGAAGCTGTAGATGTCCTGGAACTCCTGCTCCCTGCAGGGCAGCGACTCCGGTACCGAGGAAACGTGGAGCCTGGAGAGGAAAGGACAGCTAACTGGACCCAGACGGACCCGTCACAACAGAACCACACAGCCTGGACTGGTTCTGATCAAAATGGATCAATACCAATAAAAACATCCCAGAACTTTTCAGTTACTGAAAAGTAACTAGTGGTGAACAAGTGGTTAGAGCCTCGAATCCTGAGGTTCTGAGTTCAAGTCCCACTGACTGCCACTCTGGGTCCCTGAGCAAGACCCTTAACCCCACACGGCTCCCCGGGCGCCGCCCACTGCTCCCCAAGGGGAGGGGTTAAATGCAGAGAGGGAAATTCTCTGATTTGAGATAAATAAACTTCAATTATTATTATTATTATTATTATAATGTAGCGTCGACCAGGTTCTAAAGGTCAAAGGTCGTGTTCCAATAGGGTTTTAAATGTGGACTTTCTTCCTCTGCGGGTCCAAACCCGGGCCTGCTCTTCTCTGGACCTCAGGTTCTGACCTCTCCTGACCCGGACCCAGCAGAACCTCAGTGTAAAAATCAGCCCAGCTGTTGCTTCCAGATGTTTTTATGGATTAAAATGGAACCAAAGTCCAAAAGGTTCCGTTATGGAACTGGACCAGCTTCAGGGTTCTGACCTGGTTCTGGCCTCTTCCAGAACGTTGGCGGGTCGTCGGGTCGGCTGGGCCCGGTTGGGGATGCTGGGGGTGGCGTGGCGGGGGGTCCGCGGGCCAACCTGCAGAGACGGAACCGGGAAGGTGAGACATTTCCTACAGACCCGGTTTGGCTGTCGTCTCCATGGCAACCCTCACCTTCCTCGGAGTCTTCCTCGGTGTCCTCGCTGAGGAGCGGTTACGCTTGGAAGAAGGAGAACCAGACCCTGCTGAGGAAGAGGAGCGGTTCTTCTTCACCACCACCCCTTCATCATCTTCCTCCTCCTCCTCTTCCTCGCTGCTCTGCAGCTCCTTCTTGGACGGAACAAACTCGTCTTCCTCGTCTGGGTCGGAGCTCAGATCTTCCCGAACATCCAGGAGGTTCCTGGTGGAATAACATCAAAGCAGAAGATCAAAGCCTTCCTCCTTGGACCTGCTTGGAGGTTCTGGACCCACTAAGAACTGGAAATCTACCAAAACCAAACAGAACCAGCCTGGTTCTGGACGGGTCAACACTCACAGCTGCTGTCTGATCCGAGACGACACCTTCAGAGCCGACCTCCTCTTGGAGCTCCTCGGGGCGGCGCCGACCGGATCCGTCGGGGAATCTTGGCTCGCCTCCTGGGCTCTGAGGGACAGACGGACAGAACCAGGTGCAAACCGATTTCAGAACCGTTCTAGAACTTGGAATAAAATGGTCCATTCTAAGCATAACTGGTCAGAACCGCCTGAGAAGAGTCGTGCAGAACGTGGACCCGATAACCGGACCGGGCCCCACTAGCAGAAAGTTCTGCTTCAGTGTGACGCTGCATGTGCTCAGGCGGCCCAGGACCAGGGTACCAGAGTCCTTAAGACGGTGAGGTACCACCGGCTGTCTCGGTCCAAACCTTCCTGTTCAGGTTTTGGTTTCTCTCCACTGGAAAGGAGACGCTTTGACCCGATTGGGCCACAGAGGGGTCACGGTGCCGCTGAAGCAGCAGGACGGTGCCGTGACCCGTTGATTAGTGAGACGATGACGGCGGGTCCATTAATGTAGCAGAGATGGACCGACGCAGATTATCAGAACCCGGACAGAACCCTGCCCATGCCTACCTGCTGGTGCTGGTTCTGGACGAGGACCCAGGGCCGCGGCCCCCGTCGGTCCTCCTCAGAGGAGTGAGGCTGTGGGCGAGGGAGGCGGTCCGGGGGGGGGAGGCCAGCCTCCGGGCCAACGATCCGGTCGACTCCAGCAGCTGGTCCAGGACGTCGTCCGTTAGCGCCACCATCGGCTCTGCACCTGAGGGGACGTTTGGACCGTCTTGGCTTCCTGTCGGTGCGGCGTCGCAGAGCTGCAGCTTCTTGCGGACCCCCAGCTGGGTGCCGGTCCTCCTGGCGCTGAGGCTTTTGGACACAGACAGTTTGGTCAGAGAGTGGGCCGACTCCGCTGGCTTACCGGCGCTCGCCGCGGTTCTGCTGAGGTGGACATCACCAGACGCCGCCCTACGCAGGACTGCAGGGTCTGGCGTGGGGAGCGCACGGCGCCCCGGGCCCCTGGAGGTGGGGGTAGCGGCGTGGGCAGGGCCCGGGGCGCCCAGGGGCAGGGAGGGCTGAGGAGGACGAGGAGGCGCAGACTCAAACAGAGACGGGTCCAAGGGCCTGAAGGTCCTGGAGTCCCAGCAGAACTTCACGTAGAGCGGGCCGCCGTCCTCTGGGGCGGGGAAGGGAGCATCGGCGTCCAGGTGTCGTACCTGCAGAGGAAGGGGGGGGCTTCAGTAGGTGGGGGGCCTTGACTAAAGATGGACGGTTGGCCCCAGCATCGGTCACGTCTGCTTTGTTAATAAAGGATGATTCTGTGTCAGGTTCTGATGGAGGCTCACCTCTACGGGTCTGAGGATGGACTCTACGTCCACCTCGTCATCACAGCTGCGGCCGTCATAGAAGAAGATCTCCTGGGGGTGCGGTTCTCTGCCCAGCAGCTTCAGTTTGCTCGGAGGCACTTCAGAAACCCGGACGAACCACTGAACTGTGGCCTTCTTCTGCCGCCCGGACTCTGGAACAGAAGAAGGTTCTCAGGTCAGCCACTGGTTCTGATCCAGATCTGTGTTTTCAGATGTAACCCGCTGCAGGAACATTTTCTGTCTCAGACCGACCGTCTTCAAACAGCCGCTCCACCCGGGCCACAAACGGGTTGTCATGGTCTTCTCCTTCGATCAGGATGTGCTGCCCGCTGCTGACGGCGGTCTGAGGAACACCCTCCCCTCCGATGGCCAGCGACCTGGAAACATTCCTCATGTTAGACCCAAACCCACAGGGGGCGCTGCTGACACCCTCTGTGTATCTATAGAACAGGGAAAGTTGAGTGGAGGGAAAAAGGTCCAGATGCTTTGCTCCAATCTGTATGAATGAACTGGATAATTTCCATGTCTATAATTTAGGGATGGGACTGAATAACTAACATTCAACACATACACCCCGACATAGAATGTAGTGTCTAGACACTTCGAAGGGGCGGGGCTTGTCAGATTTCTAGATTTTACATTAGATACTTAGACCAGGACTGAACACTGAGTTAAATCTCTGCTGCAGCAGAGATGCTGATTCATCTCCTGAACTTTCTAACCCTCCTAATGTGGCGGTTATCCTTCCACTAAACCTTCAGCCTCTACCTGGGTGGCTGTTTGTGAGCCATGATGTCTGCGTCACTAAAACTTTATCACCTCGCTGGGAGATTTATATCAATCATATCAATATCCTGTTATACAATTAAATTTGTTTCCAAACTCAAATCTAACCTGATATCTTCTGCTTTCTGATTCCTTTTGCAGGAAATCAACAATGTTTCATTTTCATTTTACTAAGTTTCCTAATTTTCTTGTTTCTCTGAATCAAATATTATATCAAACAGAACGTACAACTAGCTCCACCATATTTATTCTGTAAAGTGTTTGTTATATTTTAATGTCTGACGGATGCAAACTGACTAATGATGAACTAGAATCTGAACAAATGACAGATTTAATGGTTTTATTTCTTCCACCCAGTGAACTGCTAAAGGCATTTCTCCTGTTTAAACTCCGTCACTAATCTAGGGGGGCCCCAGAGCCCCGCATCTCGCTTCTGAGCTGAGCTGAGTAAAATATGCAGTACTGGGATTCACCAGATGGTGGCAGGAAAGCAGCCTGTAGCATTTCTGTGCAGAAGAAGAAGTTGTCCCCACTAGCTGTTGCTAAACTGACTGGGCGTTTCTCAATTCACGAGAACGCGAGTACGTACTCTCGTCCTCATGAAGTCCTTTCTTGGCGAGAACGCAGGAAGATCGGACTTGACGAGAACGCGAGCACACAAGCAAGTATGTGTATTGGAAAAGAAGCGTACTCGTGACGTCATCACATGCAACGTTCTTTAGCATTTCTTTAACAGTCAAAACTATTTATTCAAAACTATTTATTCCCTACACAAAACATTTTCAAAACAATATTTTTAATTTCTAAAGTTTAAAAAACATTTAAAAAAATGACCGAACCGCAAAAAACCGCCATCAGAACGAGCGGTAGTTCACACATAACTAGACCGAGAGAAGTGCACTACAGACGGGGTAAATTTAGCCCTGGCTGCGGTTACCCTCGGAGGTCTGCTGGTCACTCTGGTCCGCTCAACGTCGGACTTTTTTTTTTTAATTTCGCACTAACTCTGTAAACAGGCCACCCAGGGAGGCTTCAATGTATAATGTTATCGCCTCAAACGATTTCAAAACGTACTTTTGAAGAACAACAGCAGCAGAAAAGGGAATGTTTAACTTACCACTGTGAGCGCTGTCTGGAATCAAGCTGCGGCCGCGGGGCATTCTGGGGAAGCGGTCAGTCTGAAGAACGCAAAAGTTTGCTCTGATGCATGCTCGATAAAGAGGGCGGGGCCAGAACAACATCCGGGGATTTGGTGCGTTCTCGAGAATTGGAACTCGGGCTGAGGCTGATGACGTGTCACGAGTACACGAGCACACAAGAACGCTCAAGAACGCATATTGAGAAACGCCCACTGATGTTCCAGGGATGTGAAGCTCTGACTGACTTCCAGACCTTCTTGGTCCCGGTGTTCCATGGAATTCTGTTCCCTCTGAGTTTGGAGGCGCATTGAAGTCAGAGAGGCGGCCATGATGGATGGAACCATTTTCACTGCACTGCTGATCGATTACTGGCTAAAATCAGCTCCTATAATCATCTCACTGTTTAACATCCAGTTTAATCAGCAGCTGTTGTTTACTAAACTGTAAAATAAATAAATAAATAAACAAGGTCCTTTTAAAGCTGTTTTGTGTTTTAAACGCCAAGAGAATCGTTCTTTTTCCAACTTTTGTCACTTAAGCCTGAAAAATAAAATTCAGTCACCAAACAGTTTTCCAACTCGTAGTATTTCTCATTTTTGATTGAGAATATAAGAGGATGGAAACTGACTGATAACAGGACATAAAAACTAAGATTTCCTGAATAGATGAGAGTTCAGACTTTCTGCTAAATCCTGTTCTAATGTAAAATATGACAGATTACTGGATTAAGGACATTTCTAGTATATAACATGATATCAACAACAATTTGAGAATTGAGTTGCTCTTTATTTCTCAAAGATATTGGAGGAGAGGAGAGAATGGAGATTTTAGCTGCCTGAAATGATCCGTTCCTCCTCCACAACATGAGAAGAAATTAATTCACCTGCAAGTTTTTAACTGTGTTTATTTCTCTCTTCATCAACAACAAACTCTGTGGATTTGGTGACATTTGATCATTATTTGCCAGAGTTATTAGAGGGAAATCAAATATTTTAGCCACCTGATATAATCCAATCCTCCTTTGATGATCTTTATGAAATATATTTCCTGTTTAAATTTTTCTACAACAATTTACAAATATTCCCAAAAAAAAAGGTCAAACCAAAACCAGTGGACTTGTTTTCCCAGTTTGAAATGTTTCTCTTTCCATCCAGAAATGTCTGCAGCAATGCTACCAAAGACATTTGGAATTGAAAATTAAAACACATTAAATAAAAGATCATCAAACCAACAGTCAGATTTATTTCAACTATTTTGGATTTCAAAATATTAAATAAAAATGTTTCAAACATAATATAGAAAAATAATGACGATTTCAAAATTAACAAGATTTTTTTTCCCCCTCGGTATGGGGGGGGGTTTATATATTAAGTACTGTATATTAAATATTTAATTTCCTTCTCATAACTTTAGCAAATATTGATCAAATGTCACCAAATCCTCAGAGTTGTTGTTGAAGAGAAGAATAAACACAGTTAAAGATTTGCAGGTGAATTAATTCTTCCCATAAAATGGAGGGATTGTTTATATCCTAGAAATGTCCTTAATCCAGTAATCTGTCATATTTGACATTAGAAAAGGATTTAGCAGAGAGTCTAAACTCTCATCTTCACCCTCAGGGCCCCTGATCTCGGATCCTAGCACCGCCCCTGTGAAGGACCATCCAGCGCGCGCAGCGGAGTTTCTCACCGGAACTCCAGAGTCTTCAGCTTCCGGTTGAAGCCCACAGCTTCGCCCCTCCATTCGTAGGTCCGTCTGACCCTCAGTCTGGTTAAATACTTCATCCTGATCTGATCACAGATGCGGACCTGCTCTCCACGACGCAGCCACCATCAACCAGCCGCAGGAAGTGACGTCACCTAAAGACTGCAGTCCGCGGGAAAACCATCAGCTCCACTCCGCTCAGCAGCGCCTCCTGTGGCTGCAGTTGGTAAAAGCAGAGCAGTGATAGAGTTCATGGAGGAGAGCAGAAGCGACCTTCTCATTGGCTGCTGCTCCTCAGAGGGCGGAGCTTTTTTTTTCATCCAACGTCTTTATATAACCGGTTCTGCTGGTGGGAGAACCAGTATTATTATCATATTCTTATCCACCTTCTTTCAAAGGATGAAACTTTAGAGTCAGAAATGATCAATCTCTTTTAATATTGTAATAATGTTGAGCTCAGAATGTGGAAGATGGATCCAGCACGGTCATTAAATGCAACAGGAGACCATGGGAATCATTTGTGGAGTTGTTGGGGCTTCGATGTAATCTGTGAATTAATCTTAAACTGAATAAATCTGCTACCAATTTCATTACACATAGTTGTAATATTATGCAGAAATGATTCGTCTAGAGAAATGCCCAAAGCCAAATCCTCAGCCCAGAGTTTTTTTAATTGGATCAATCAACTGATTAAGTAGTAATTTAAAAATGTTAGAGTCCCTTTAGTACTAATATGTGATTTATGGTCCTCAATCCATGTATATTACATGTTCATTATCAATTTAGCAAGTTTGGCACATCAGTATTATTCTGCTCCATTAACACATTCATTTTATTGTGATTGATATATATAATATGATATTTTACATTATTTATAGACTTCATTGACTTCAGACCTACTATGCAATGTGATGGGCCTTTATTTTATCATAAATAACAGTAACCTAGTGATGCTATAAAACAGCCAGTGTGTATCAAAGTCAAGAATTTATCTTTAT
>NW_015151449.1:43674-45034 GCF_000732505.1 Cyprinodon variegatus | reverse complement strand
GGGGGTTGCCTGGCTGCCTGGCTGCTGCAGAGGGAGCCATGTTGTTCTAGGATGTTCTAGGATGCTAGAGGGGAATGGGTGGAGCTCCTGCCTTGTTCCAGCAGACCTGTGGGTTTAGGAAGGAGCTCTGATCCTGAAGGTGTTTCTTGCTTTGGTTCTTCTAACGCTTTCTGGTTCCCTGCAGGTTCTGCTGTTGGTTCCTCTCTGCGAACACCCCTTCCTGCTGTGCTCCTCAGAGTCCGCCGGTGAGGAGACGGCTCTGGATCTCATGTCCGTCTTCCTCCAGTGTCCTCCCAGGTCTCAGCAGTTCCGCTGTCATCTCCTGGTGGCCCTCACCAGCGTCCTGATCTGCTCCTCCTGCGCCGGCTCCCGCTCCCGAGCTTCTCTGGACTTTCTGGACCTGCTGCTCCAGGTCGCTCAGGACACCAGTGATCACCATGGCGACAGCAGCCCGCTGTGCCTGCGGAACACAGCCGCAGAATGCCTGCGTGAGATGGAGGCCAGCTGCCCAGGACTTCTCTCCCAGCGCCTGGAGCTGTTGGGCGGGTTGCGGCAGCAGGAGACCTCCAGGCTGCATCAGGCCTACGCGGGTCTGCAGGTTCTGGTTCTGAGGAATGCTGTTCTTCATTTGACCAAGGAATCGGGAGCAGGTGCTGCACAGCTCAAAGCGCTGCTAGGAGGACCCAGCTGCGCAGACCAGGATGTCTTTCAGATGGACGCCAATGACCCAGCCGTCCAGGCGTCCCTGGTTCTGGGACCCATGGGCCGAGTTCCCACCCTGCCAACCGGGCCAGACTGTAAGGAGCTGCGCTCCATCCTCTCCTCCCTGCTGGAGGAGTCCTACCTGCTCAGCCCTCTGTGTCAGGCTGCTCTTCTCCACAGGCTGATCGAGGTGGTTGCCATGGCACCGGGGATCCCTCCTGCCATATTCAGAGCTCAGCTGCTGCGACTGCTGGGAACCAATCAGGTCAGAGATCCGTTTAAGTCTCCCTTCTTTCCAGCAGGGTTCGTTTCGCTGCTGTTCTAAACAATATCACCAAAATTAAACTGCTGGACCTTCAGAACCCTCACTAGACAAACGGGTGTTCTGTTCCGGTCCGACCCGGGTGTTCTGTTCCGGTCCGACCCGGGTGTTCTGTTCCGGTCCGACCCGGGTGTGATACAGTACTGTGTGACTAGAGGCTGTGTTGGTTTTCCTTCCTCTTTGGTCCGACTGTCGGGTTCAGAGAACTTCTTAAACCGGTTCAGATTCCAATGATTATTTCCCTCACAGCCGCCATGCAGCAACAACCAAAATGTTTCTGTTGTGGAAATGTTCAGTCCTATTTTCAGATTTTTGTAATTATTTTATTATAATAAT
>NW_015151449.1:36954-40354 GCF_000732505.1 Cyprinodon variegatus | reverse complement strand
AGAAGCCAGGATAGGAGAGATATGATCTCTCTTTTTCATTTTCATCAGAACTCTGGCTGCAGCATTTTGGATCAGCTGAAGGCTTTTAACTACAGTTTGTTTTGAATGAAAGGTCCTGATCAGAGGGTCTTCAGCAGTCTGCTCTGCTTCTGGCTGACATGTCTCTGCTGTCTCCTCCACCAGGTGGCGCTCCTCCATGTCACCCTGCTAATGAAGTGCGCCTTCACCGACAGCCTGTTCAGCGCCGAAGACGAAGCCTTCCTCCTGAAGCGGCTGCTGGTTCTGTCGCAGCATCCGGTCCTCAGCGCGTCAGAAAGGCTCTTCTACATGGACTGCATCCTGCATTTCCCAGAGAACCGTCCAATCAGCTGCGGGGACAGCGACGAGGCCCTTCCTGTGCTGCTGACCCCCCAGCTGGCCTCCATCTTGCTTCCTACTGTGTTGAACGACAGCGCCACCCTGCTGGCCCGACTCCACCTGCAGGCTCTGGTCTTTCTGGAGGACGGGGAGGAGGAGGGGGGCGGGGGGCTGGCCTATATTTATGACCTCCTGGGGGCGCTGCTTCACATGGTGGACAGGGGGGGCAGCAGAGACCTAGTGGTGACCTTCTTCAGGGCGGCCTTCCTCTTCCTGCTGTACTTCCACCATGTGGAGCGCTATTCGGCCCGTCTAAGCCAGCAGCTGTGTCAGCTTTACCTGCAGCACCCCCTGCTGGCGCCGCACATCCTCAACCTGGCCGACCGGACACAAGACCACTTGCCAGAGTCTGACTGGGCAGTGGGGCTCCTGCAGGGCCTCCAGAGAGCCATAACTGGGGCCCCCGGGGGCCAGCTCACCCTCCCAGACCTTAGCTGCCACCTTAAGGTTCTGTCCCGGGCGGCAGAGGAAGGGAACATCTCGCCGTGCAGCACCCTGCGCTTCCTGTCCGCCGTCTTTACTTCCTCCCTGCTGTGCAGTGGCAGCAACTGGTGCCTGGGTAACGGCGTGCTGGGCGTCTGCCGCCGTGTGCTGCTACATCCCAGCCTGGACTCTCTGTTTGGTCCTCTGGCTGACGTTCTGTTGCACCTCGCCTGTAACTATGGCGACAGCGACATCCAGGACCACGCCCGCCTCTACTTCAGCCTCCTCACCACGCTGTCCAGAGAGAAGCTTAGTGCGGTGCTGCAGGGGGCGGCGGAGGGTCAGGTCAAGAAGCGAGCGCTGTCCTGCGTCATGGCGGAGAGCGAGGGGCTCACCAACGCGCTGAGCGTCCACCAGACGGACCGAGCTGTCCTGCGGCTGACGGAGGCTGGGCCCGGGCCGCTGCAGGAGGCGGATGCTGATGAAGATGTGGGAGACGGAGCTCTGCAGCGTTACAGGTCCCAGTTCAGCCAAACCGGCTTTGCCTCTCTGGTCCCTCTGAGGTACCGGCTGACCCTCATGGAGCCCCACCAGCCGCTCTTTGAGCAGCTCTTCAGCATCCGCCTCCACTTCCGCCTCACCGACCACCACTACCACCCGCTGCCGGACGCCAGCGTCCCCCTCCTGCACAGACAGAGACCGCCGCCGGAGCTGACTCTGACCCTGCAGCCCAGACGGCCGCATCCCACCACCATCCGGGTCGCAGCCATCTTCACCGCCAAGGACGGCCTCACCTGGCACTCCGACATGCCGGACCTCCACGTGGCCTTCCAGCAGACCTTCCTGCCTCTTCCTGTTCCCTCCACCTGGAGCAGAGCCAGCAGAGTGGCGGTGTTTGAGGCGCTGTGGGAGGAGGCGGAGTCTGAGGCGGGGGTCTGGGCCGTCAGTCTGTTCTGCTGCCAGCTGGGGGAGGCCCACCTCAAAGCGCTGCTGCAGACACACTTCCTGCCCTTCCTGCTGTCCGACTCGTCCCTGGAGGACGGCTTCAGGGTCCTCTGGTTCCTTCCACCACGCTCTCACGTGCTGCTGAAGATCAGCAGGGAGGACGATGCCACGCTGTTTAAGATGGCCACCGACGACCGCCAGCTGCTGCCTCACATCAATGATTACCTGCTGGAGGTCACCTCTACAGCCGCCATCAGACAGCTGGGATCAGAACCAGAACACCGGTCATAGAGCGTTTCTGGTCCAACTGGTTCAGAGATTAAAGCTCAGGAAGCGTCTTTTTTTCCCTCTTGTCTCGGTTCCAGTGATTCGGTCAGACAGCGAAATATTTTAGACGATTCTGATCAGAATCAATGAAAAGAGGAAATCTACTCTGCTGTTGGAGCAGATGTTCAGATGTAGAGCAGAAGCCGTATTCTTCACACTTACCTAATTTATCCTCTGGGATAAAAACTAATATTTAAGAACTTTAAACTGTATAGTTTGATTTCATCCTAAATGGTGAATTTTTCATGTGTTTAATGGAGACCTTCTAGCTCTACTTTTTATTCTCCTAAGTATTTCTACTCTAACTGGACTGTGTGAAAATCTCTGAACAAAGGACCCAGAAATGCAGCAGAGACACAGTTCATGTCAGAGTGAGACCTCTTGTTTCTCCAGCAGCTTTGCTACCACCTGCCTGTTTGTCCATTGAAGATGCAGCAGATTTTCGACTGGACCGACTGCTTCATCAGACTCATGTAGAAAAGCTTGATGTTGCTTTTCTATAAGCTTTAGGTCTTAATAGAACTAAACTATAAATAAATGTGTTGTCAGTTTGTTCTCTGTTTTATTAATCATCCATCAAATAGAAAATTAGGTCTCAAACATTAAAATAAATCATTTTATTGAAGGTGAGAAAATGTGATTTTTCCTGGAGCCCCTGAGGAACCTCTGAGCTGCAGGTCCAGAGGTGGTTGGGATTCGTCTGCTGGTTCTGATCCGCTGGGTTTTATCAGGACCATCCATCTTTCAGAACAGTAAAAATGCTGATAGTGATTTCTAAGACAGACTTTAACGAGGCCATTAGGCTGCATAGCAGCAGCAGCAGAAGAAAGCAGTGTCTGGCCCAGTGTGGACTGAGATGTCCAGTAAACCGATCGTTGATTGGTCCGTTCAGCAGCCTTCATTCACTCAGACCTTTGAAGTTGGGTGTACGGAGGTAAGGCTGTCTGCTGGCGCAGCAGTTTGTCCATGATGGCAATCTCTGCCTCCCTCTTCTCCACCTGCTCCATCGGGGTCCAGGACATGTCGTGCTGCAGCTTGAAGGCCCCCAGGAAGGGATGAGGGCAGCTGGGTCCCCATTCCTTCAGGGGAAAGGAAAATGGGTGAGCCGGGTTCCCACACTGAGCATCAATAACATTCCCTGCCTACTATATAGCTAACATTAGCATCAATAATATTCCCTGCCTATTATTTAGCTAACATTAGCATCAATAATATTCCCTGCCTATTATTTAGCTAACATTAGCATCAATAATATTCCCTGTCTACTATTTAGCTAACATTAGCATCA
>NW_015151449.1:31848-33511 GCF_000732505.1 Cyprinodon variegatus | reverse complement strand
CCTGGAGCCGGACGCTCCCCAGGGCTTTACCGTATTAACAGGAGAAGAGGCGCAAGTGAAGTTAGCCAGCAATGGGGTCATGAACCGGACCACGGTCTGTTACCTCTGACCTAAATATTTAAACTAAACACTAATTCAACTGATTTTGTTTTACTGTTTAAACAAAGATGTGGACTTGAATGAACCAGACAGAAAACTTGTCAGAAGATGACGGACTGTGAGGGACACGTCTTTCCTCCAGCGATCCTTCTGATGGACCCAGATGGAGCGGGAGGAACCGGTCCATTCTGAACCAAACTGCCTGAGTTCAGCTGCCTGCTGATCTGTCAGTTCCTTCACGGCTGCATGACCTTTGAGCTTCAGCGGTAGCGCTACATAAACAGGCCTGCCGAGTCACACTGCGAGTCACGTGAGCCGCCTGCACAGACTCCCCCTTGGGGCCGGATTAGATAAGGTCCCCCTGTGGGAGGAGCCAGAACTAACCTGAGGGCAGATGATGGAGAAGTATTTCTGTCCAGACGGACGCTGGTACAGGTAATACATGGTGCTGGGCTTCTTCACGATGTTGCAGGCAGCGTGGTGGAGGTCAGCGTCTCTTTTGGCATCTTCTAGAACCTGAAAGCAGCATCAAGCAGAACCATCAGCTGAGGTCCGTGTGATCAGAACTCCTGTATGGGTTGATGGCGCTACCTTTCTGGCCTGCTCCTGCAGGTACCGGATCTGGTCTGCAATCAACGTCAGCTTGTTGCAGGCGTTAGCTTTTACAAAATCGTCTCCCTGAGAGACATGCAGATGGTTTCAGGAGGAGAAGCGGTACCGAGAGCCGGCCAGTAAGCCCACAGCTCACCTTCTGGACCTGCTGGGCCAGCGCCACCAGGTCCATGGTGTCTCCCAGGCTGTTGGTCTGGTAGGAGCTGACCAGCTCCACTCCGCTGGGGGCCGGGCTGCTCTCCACCAGCTGCACTGTAACACACACACACAGGGCCCTCCAGCATCGTTAGCTCCTAGTAACCATGGTAACCTCTGCTAACCAACCAGAGGCCCACAGACCCCCACCCAGCCCCCCATGATTACTGGATCTATAAACTGATCCTCCATTGAACTGCCGCTCATTATTACAGAAAAACACTTTCAGTAAATAAGAAACAGTTTGTAGAATTTAATCAAACCATAAAACTTCCTTTAATGAGAGTCACAGTGGCTCCAGGTCAGACCCGGTACTGGTGGTACCGGTGGTACCGTCAGACTGTCATCCAGCCATTACCGGCTGAACCCAGCAATCACCCCGTCCCCTTCCAGCCAGAACCGGTCTGGTAACCATGGTGATGTTTCAGCGTCATTCCGGTTCAGGTGAGCTGCTTACCTGTGGTCTGGGCTCCTGGTTGCAGCGGGAGGCTCACTAGCTACGTTTACATGGACACAAATAATCGGATTGAAGGCCTGATCAGATCAAAAATGTTTCATGTAAACATGTCAGACTGAAGATTCTAATCCGATTCGGTCCGATCGGATATAAATTTAATTCCAAAAGAGAGAGGTGGTTTTTGCCGATCGCCATTCTGATTGGCGTCCATGTTAACACCCATTCGGATCTTAAAGGAATAGTAGACCCAAAACATGATTAGCCTTCATTTTCTACTCCCCCCCATGCTGAACAACACTC
>NW_015151449.1:11422-29385 GCF_000732505.1 Cyprinodon variegatus | reverse complement strand
ATATTATTGCGTAACGTTTATCTGATGCACTCTATGATAATAGAGTGAATGCACTCTATTATTTTTTTATTTGAGAAACGTATATTTGCGCATGCTCAGAGAAGTCAAAGTAACTATCACAAGGCGATTGAACTTTTTTATGTATTTCTGTTTTTTTATTTTTAGAAAATGCAATATTGACGAAAATACAAAGATATACAAAAAGAAACCTATGCCTCTAAAAAATACAAAAGAATAAAAAAGTAAGAAAAAGGAAATATTGCCACCGGAAGTTATTCTGTTTGCGCACGCACAAATGAGCTGATGGTACGGATCGTGCTTCCGGTACGGATCGGGTAATGACACTGCTTTCTTCTTCTACTTCTTCTTTCTTCTTCTCTGCTGCTCTGCTCTGTTCTGCTGCCCCCTGCCGGTAATAAATGAGGAGCATGTCTGCAGCCTGGAGCTCCTTTCTCTCCCCTTTATTGATCAAAGTGCAAAACAATACAGAAAGTTATTAATGAGGCATCAGGATGCAAATGGCCGCGGAGGATTAAAGGTTATGGAGAATTAAAAAGGAAAAATAATAAACATGTTTATAACAATCTGTTGTCAGATGATTTTCTTAGTTTCTTCTTGTTTAACTTTATTCAGTGACAAATAGAAGCTTTTACATGACTTAATGAAACAGTGAGAAGTTGTCTTTTCTCTTCATTTAGGCAGATAGCAAAGAACATAAAGGCGCATACCGCCACCTACTGTACAGACTGTGTACCTGCATGTGTTCCACCTTCTATATCTACTTTTTATTTAGCATAATATTCACATTAAAACAGTGTTTTATTTAAAAAAACCCTGATTTTCTTCCAATCACAATCTGTTGCTAATATTCCATTTAAACTCTATTTTCTACCTGTTTTCCTAATTACTTTTCTCATCCTCTCTTTCAGCTGCAGTCAATAAAAAATGATCCACATTTTCTTTTTCTCCAAGCCTCCTGTTCCTCATTACTCCTTTTCTCTAGTATATATAAAAACTTATTCTATATTTTTCTTCTTTTCTAACCTTCATCTCATCCTTAAATTTGTGTTTCTTCCCTTTAATTGTTGATTTAGCTTATCTCCTTCCCCAAAGCCCTTTCAGCAGGTTTTCTGCTTGTTTCCCCTTTCATATACAGCAACAATCTAACAGTGTATGCCCAGCTTTACCTTGTAGGAAAAAAAACAAAATGGCCAAAGGAAAATGTTCCGCTCTGGTTAAATTATGAAAGAAATGGAGTGTCCTGCTTTCAAAGATCTTAACACAGAAACATCAAGCTATGGTAATTACATTAATGAAAAGCAAACATCAGAAATGCAACAAGCAATTGAGAGAAACCTTCTGGAACAGGGCTGTGCAAAGACTTCCTGTGCTTTTTTTAAATAATACTAGATGAGTCCGCTGATATTGCAACACCAAGCAACCAGTTGTGTATGTCAGGTAAATAGATGACAACAAGACTGTAACAAAAATGTTCAGGAAGTGTGATGATGGAAGAAAAGATACTATTGCTGATGATGAAACTTGCAGCTGTTTATACAGATGGAGCTGCGGTCATGACTCAGAACAGATGGGTGTGCACTGTGCAGCTAATCGTATTGCACTTGCACTAGTGATGCAGCCAAATCTGTGCCACAGGTGAACAGGTTTCGGCAGGATTTGAGATCTTTTTTTGTTTTTGTTTTTTCAGTAACTGCTAGCAGAAGCAACAAGCTGCATGAACTGCAGAAAGAGCTGGATGAACCCCAACTGAATTTCACCCTGCCACAGGGAAATGGCTCTCAGTTCATAATGCTGTTTCAGTAGTGTGAAGGTCACTGAAATCCCGGAGATGTCCTGGAGCTCATGGCTTTCTCTGATGGTCAATATTCTGACAAAGCCAAAGGTCTGCTAATGGCTCTCAGACAGTTTAACAGTTTGAAAATAACAGCCTTACTAATGCTGTTACCTTTTTTTTGTAACGAGTAATCTAACTAATTACTTTGACTGTAACCATAACGCAGTTGCCATTGCCGACACCCAGTTACTGCGCGTTACTCAGGTCGCACAATTAACCTTTTTACTCGTGCGCGCCTTGTCATGAGAGAGGGGAGGATGAGAATGGCTGATGTATAGTGAGATTCCGTCTGTCAGTTGGGTAGGTGGGTGTTTCCGCTGGTGGGTGTTAACGTACAGCACACACAGAGAGATGGAGAGTGAGGAGGACTCCAGCAGCAGATGGAAATAACGGTGTTACGTCGAGCTGCGTTTCCCCATCAGATACGGTTTCCCCTGCATCTCCACACAGCGCAGGCGACAAGATTCACCGCGCAAGCGACAGGAAACGCGCATGCTCGCTAAAGGCGCGCAACAGCCGGCCTGTGCTCGCGCCACAGGAGAACTACGGAGAGCGAGAACGATCAAATGTTAGCCTATATGGAGAAAGGGAGAAACATGGATGGATGGATGGATGGATGGATGGATGGATGGATGGATGGATGGATGGAGTATCTAAAACAACCCAAACACACAGGATTGCAGAATTCAGAAATACCGAATTATTAATTTCATTCACTCACCAGATCTGAACGCCCCGTTAAAAAACTTCACACCCATGAGTAGAGGTAATGCAGCCTGATGATATTTACACCGCATCAGATAGCGTTCCCCCCATGTTAAGATGAGGGGAACGCTATCTGATGGGGTTGAGAGGCCCATCCGATACCGTTCCCCCCATGTTAGGCAGGGGGAACGCTATCTGACGGGGTTTATAGACCCATCAGATAGCGTTCCTCCTGATGTAATTTACGCTGAGTTGCAATAAATGCTAAACTCTCTGCAGGTTCTTGTCTTTGTCGTCCGCTCTATTCAGCTGGCTTTGGAAACACACAGTGAGAAGGTGGGGGCCGGGTGGTGAGGGTTACGGTGGCGAGAAACGCAAAAGTAAAGCAATAGGTACTTTTACTAGTAACTAGTTACTTTTATTGTTGAGTAAGTCAGTTAGTAACTCAGTTACTTTTTGGAAGAAGTAACTAGTAACTATAATTATTTTTTTTAAGTAACGGTTCTTTCTCAAACACATCTCCAAATGGACGATCTGGACTTCTCCACAGTGCAGCCAATGGTTGAAAGAGGCCCTGAGAGAAATAAGTAGTGTATAGGATTTCCTGAAAGCGCGTTCACGACGCTACGGAAACCGCGGCAGACCAAACCAGATGAAAGTGCGCATTCAGCTCAGCAAAGAACTCATGCTCTTCCTCAACACTGAAGTCCTCAGACATTTTTCTTTCGTTGTTTCTTTCTTTGCACAGGTAAACAGCACATTTCTTCTTCTACGCTTGCATTATTGGCAGAGCAGACGCTGAATGCGCACTTTCATCTGGTTTGGTCTGCCAGCTTCCGTAGCGTCGGGAACGCGCAGGTGCGCGCTTTCAGGAAATCCTATACACTACTGTTTATGCTCTAAAAACATTCTAAATGACTTCGTTTCGAGTAAATTCTGGATGCTACCCACTCAGGACACTTGGAATACATTGGACGAGCAGTATGGAGGAATATTGACACGTTTTTTGTGGACTTTTATGGACCTTTCTGTCTATGGACCTCCATTATTTGAATGTCAGCAGATAGCAAGAAGCCTCCCAGATCTCCAGATGCATTTGAGATATCAAAAAAGTACTCCAGGGTGTTGTTCAGCATGGGGGTGAGTAGAAAACGAAGGCTAATCATGTTTTGGGTGTACTATTCCTTTAAGGAGGCTGTTGCCAGTCTTTTATTCCCATGCAGTAAACCTTAAGCCCGTGTTCTCTTCTCGCCTGCTCTTTCTAAGAAGAAACTACACGTCCAATCTTCAACCAGCATAGAACACAATTATGATGTTGAAAACTGAGAACTCCTTACTGCCAGGTTAGCCCTAGAATGGAGTGGAGGTGCTGGTTGGAAGGGGCCAAAGAAGCATTCATTATTTGGGGTGGATCACAAGAATCTGGAATACAACCAAGATATTCAATCCCAGAGAGGCACTATAAGGATAGTATTTTGGTCAGTTGACTTTTTGTTTGTAATACACCAAAAACACAAAACCTGAACCCCTTACCAAAAAAATTCTTATCCTCCCATTAATGAGACTAGTCGTGCAAAAGAGTTCATCCTTCGTGACACTGTCCAGCACTATGATGGGTATGAGAGGCAGATGAGGGATGCCACCAGGAATCTCTCTACCCCTGAATCCTGTCCTGAGAACTGTTTCTTTGTACCGAATCATCTGGTGAGGAAAGTACTCATGTTCTGTCATCGTATTATGTCATCCTGGAATCTATAAAGCTATAAAGATCATACAAGCTCAGTTTTGGTGGTCCTCCGTGATTGAGAACACTAAGGAGTTTAAAATGGCATGTCAGCTGTGAATTCAGTCCAAGCCTTCTTGCTGACCACCTCTCCCGGTTCCATTACCATCCTTGGTCCCACAAGGCATGGACTTCATCACAGGTTTGCCCTCCTCAGTTTTCCTCACCATTGTGGACCTATTCTCAAAGATGATTCATCTAACACCCCTTAGGAAGCTCCCATCCGCCAAAGGGATTAATGAGATTTTGGCCTATGAGGTGTTCAGGCTACATGAAATAGCTATAGATCTAGTCTCTGACAGGTGTCTGCATTCACATTCTGGAGTTTTAATCTCTGCATGGTGTTTTGGTCGGTTTGTCTTCTGGTTTTACTCAGGGATTGGTAAACAGAGAGAACTAACCAAGTTACACTGTCTATGTGAGTCGTATCCTACCAAGCAGTGGTACAACCTGCCAAGGGTTGAACACACCATAAACTTTTGTCCAAGCTCATGTTAAAACACTTCCCACTGATTACACCACAGTTTTAACCCTAACTCTCATTTGAGTGTATGCAAGATAGAATTATTAATGTTGAATGCAACCAGAACCTAATCAGTATTATGTTCACTCTACGAGGGCGTCTTATTCCCCATTTTGGGTTAGTTTTATTTATATATTGATATGTGAAAAGAATAAAACAAGCAGCTAATTGACCAAAAGCTGATGAAGAAAACAGGTTTATTGAATGCTAATACACATGAATTGGAACTGGAGCAGATAAACAAATGGAAGGTTCAGCAGTTTAATATAAAAAAAAATTTACAAAATAGGAGCAGACAAAAGTGGAACATGTCTATATTGAGAAAAAAATCACCAACATTTCAATGAAATCTGTCTCATGAATGAAAGGATAATACCAAAAGAGAAACACAACATTCTGATATACAGTGTGAAGGTCTGACTGGAAAGAGCAAGAAAAACAACCTGCGAATCCGAGGACAATTTCAACTTCCATCTTTAAAGGACTTCATATCAACATTGAGCAGAAATGAACATGCTCACATCACCGCTCACTGATCTGAGAGCAGTTTTTGTTCACTGGGAAATCAAGGTAGGTGCTTCCTGGAGGGGGATGTTAACCCTTTTTTATATCCAGGATAGTGAGGGGCTACTTAACAGGAAGCAGAATTCACGAGGATTACAAAGACATGCAGAAATTAAGCAAAATGTCAATTTGGGTCTGATTTTGAATGATACTATAAAATAAAAGAGATCAAAAAAATTATTTTGCATAGCCTAGACCATTAAATATCAAATAAAAAAAGAATGGGTTAGGGTAAGAATGAACTGTCTGTTCAACAGTGAGAGGGTTTCTTTGACGGGAGACTACAATCAACTTAGCACAAAAAAACTGAGGAACCAAAACTAAATCCCCAAAACCCAAACCCAGGATACAGCGGTTCAGTAAATGTGGTGTTAAAGGTGTGGAGGTGAATCAGTGAGTCAGAGGAGATTCTGTAGAAGGACACTATGCCAGCAAGACAGTCGACATAGACTGCTACTCTGTTACAGTCTGAGGAGGAGGATATATGCGTTTCTTGGTTTTTGTGATAGACAGAGAAACCATGAACATCGGAGCATCTGAGACTCCAGGACCAATTATTCCCCCCAAACCAACAGTCTTCACTGTCCTCTGTCCTTCTAATTCTCCTGTAGCTCACTGATATATAAACCCCTTTTGTCCACTGGACCTCCCAGTAACAGCGACCAGTCAGACAAGGTTCACACAGCACCTGACGAACATCATATCTTTCTGGATGATCACAATATGATTGAAGCTCCTCCACACGTGTCATTTTCTTGTTGTTTTCAGACAGCTTGATGTTCCTGCTCACTGTGTTTGTGTCAATTGTTAGGTGACAGGAATCTGATAAAGAGAACAAACAGTCTTTGCTCAGTTACTTATTATGTATTGACACTATGATGAAGACTTCAGGATGAGCGGTCAACAGTTTGAAGATGGTTGGATGTTTATTCTGCTTTGTTTTCATGAATCTAATGAAAAACAAACTTACACTTCCTGAGACCTGGTTCCAACCATTGGACTCCAATAGGCTCTACCCTGAAAGGAGGAGACAGCCAGACTGTCAGCCTATCTTAGCATGCAGACATAGATGTTACATGTAGATTTACACAAGTCAGTCAGCAGTGCTCGGAAATAAGTTGATCTTAACATGAGGATAAATAATCCTGAACGGCAACAGGCTGGTCATTATAAGACCAGGTCATTATAAGACCACCAGGTTTCCTGCAGCAGCCGTTGTATGTTTAATGAGCTTTTCTGTAAGCATAAACACATCAGTCTCCTTTGATTGGTCCATTTTTGTTAGGGTTAGAAACAGTGGGAAAAATCACTCAGACAACAGTGGTAGGGTGAGGGCATTCTGGAGCTTAGATGAGAGCAGCGGGAAATCAGTGTGGAGCAGCAGCAGACAGGAGACCATAACCAGGAAGAGGCGGCCAGCCCTGTCCCCCGCTGTGGCTAAGGCACATCACAAAGATTGGCATGTGGTATGATCAAAAGATCCAAAGCCTAAATATAGCCCTCTAAACCTCTGGAGCTTTTATCTGAGAAGAAATCCTTATTTCTTTTAAACCCTTCCCATAGATGAGATGTTTACTTCTCCACTAGAAAAAAAACAAGTATCAAATGTATTAAATATACACATTATGTACTATTTTTAATTAGGATAACTTTTTTTTTTAAAGAATGAAATAAAGTTTTGGATCTCTGCACCAACTTCATCCATACCTCAGAATTTGCAGTCTCCAACAAGGATCCCTGACTCCAGCCAACAGTTGTTTCACTCCCAAGTCTCCTAGATGATTGTAGCTCAGATCCAATTCTTTCAAATGAGAGGTGTTGGAGCTTAGAGCTGAGGCCAGAGAAACACAGCCTTCCTCTGAGATCAGACAGCCTGACAAGCTACAAACAAAATTCAATGCAAATTATGTGAAAATCAGAAAGTTGAAGTGTAATCCAAGGTCTGATTTTACATTTGCAGTAGGGAAAATTATAATAAAATAGTTGCTTATCTAGTCAAGAAAATAAATAAAACAGTATTTTGTTTTGTGAGCAATAAAAATGGACATTTAGGAAGATTCATCTGACTAGAGCTCCACTGTGATGAAAACTTTAAAGACCACCAGGGACTTTGCAGATGGTGATAGCTTTAAGCTTTCTTTCAACTAAAATAAAGAAACTGGTTTCCCCAGTAGAACAATTGTCTTGGGCCATTATTTACAAAGACTTCTAATGCTACGTTCAGAGGCACACGATAGAAGCAGCAAAATCAAAGCATTCTTAATGCTTGCACACATTAAGGGCTGAGTAGTTTTACATTTAATCAGAGTAAAGCATCTGCTCCTTTGTGCAAGGAGGAGCAGGAGGAGCACTGCCAGAGCCCTACAAAATGTCTCTGACCAAACAATCAGAAACAGATTTCAGGAGGATGGCCTGAGGGCCCCACGTCCTGTAGTGGGCCCTGTGCTCACTGCCCGGCACCGTGGAGCTCGATCGACATTTGCCACAGAACACTGGAATTGGCCAGTCAGCCACTGGCGCCCTGTGCTTTTCACAGATGAGAGCAGGTTCACCCTGAGCACATGTGACAGACGTGAAAGGGTCTGTAGAAGCCGTGGAGAACATTATGCTGCCTGTAACATCGTTCAGCATGACTGGTTTGCTGGAGGGTCAGTGATGGTCTGGGGAGGCATATCCATGGAGGGACGCACAGACCTATACAGGCTAGACAACACCACCCTGACTGCCGTTAGGTATCGGGATGAAATCCTTGCACCCATTGCCAGACCCTATGCTGGTGCAGTGGGTCCTGGGTTCCTCCTGGTGCACGACAATGCCCGGCCTCATGTGGCGAAAATATGCAGCCAGTTCCTGGAAGATGAAGGAATTGATACCATTGATTGGCCCCCACGCTCACCTGACCTAAATCCAATAGAACACCTCTGGGACATTATGTCTCCATCCATCTGACGCCGGCAGGTTGCACCTCAGACTGTCCAGGAGCTCAGTGATGCCCTGGTCCAGATCTGGGAGGAGATACCTGAGGACGCTATCATTCGTCTCATTAGGCGTGTGCCCCAACGTTGTCAGGCAGGCATACACGCATGTGGGGGTCATACAAATGACTGAATACAATTTTGAGTTGCTGCAATAAAATTTCAGCAAAATGGACGAGCCTGCCGCATCATTTTTTCACTGTAAGTTTTGGGTGTCTGTGAATTCAGCCCTCTGTAGGTTGATCATTTTCATTTCCATCAAATAATGTGGCATCGTTTTGTTCCTAACATGTCACCCAGTCCAAATCAGTATGAATAAAAAGCATGATTTTTTCCCCTATTGAGATCTGATGTGTTCCTTTTGTTTTTTTCTTTAGCAGTGTATAGTTTTAAGTGAGAAAGTCCATCTGAAAACATTGTTTGTGCAGACCCGCCCTCTCCGCTTTATAAATGCACATGGACAGCGCTGTACAGGCTCCAAAGAGGGAACACCTACTTAAAATGTATGTGTGCACAAACCCATTTCTCCTCATGCACACTTTTTTAAAAACCTGCTGTTTGCATTGCTTCTCCAAGCTTAATTTCCAAAAGAATATTTGTAATTTTTCCATTATGTCAGCCTCACCACTGATAAGTGAAAATGGGGACAAGCACTTTAGGACAGGCTTACGTAAACATATCACCATAATGATTGACAATTAGGAGGGCCACATATTTTGATGATCCAACCGGAAATATCCTCAACTATATCTATAAATGACATCCTAGAATTTCTTGCATTCTTAGATTTATCTTTGAATTTTGCCTCATTGATATAGAAATTAATCAGTTAGATCCGAAAAGTAATCATAGATTATGTGAATTATGATTTTTTATCAGGACCTGTAATTTAAATCCCAGATCAAAGAGGTTTCTAGAATTTCCTTCTTTCATCTGAGGAATATTGCAAAAATGAGAAATCTCCTGTCCAGGGGTGATGCTGAGAAACTAGTCCATGCATTTGTTACTTCAAGGGTTAGGGTTAGGTTAAAAGGGAGTTTTTCCTTTCCACTGTCGCTACAAGCATGCTTAGTGTGAGGGATTGTATTTGAGTCAATGAGTCAATGCAATACACTGGTTTTCCTTAGATAGAAAACTTTAAATCAATTTGACTGGATGATCTGGTGAACTGGAAAGTGTCTTGAGATGACATGTGTTGTAAATTTGGCGCTATATAAATAAACTGAATTGAACTGAAACTCCCCTGATCTTAATCCCATTGAAAACTTGTGGTCAATCATCAAGAGACGGGTGGACAAACGAAAACCTAGGATTTCTGACAAAATGCAAGCATTGATTGTGCAAGAATGGACGCTATCAGTCAGTATTTGGTCCAGAAGTTAATTGAGAGCAGCCAGGGAGAATTGCAGAGGTCCTGAAGAAGAGGGGTCAACACCGCAAATATTGACTTACTGCATCAACTCATTCTAACTGTCATTAAAAGCGTTTGTTACTCAGAATATGGTTGCAATTGTATTTCTGTATGTGATGATATCTGACATATACACATGAAAACCAGAGGGCAGCAGATCATGTGGAAATATATTTGTGTCATTCTCAATACTTTTGGCCATGACTGTACAATATGAATATAGATAAACAGAACCAAATACAAATGAATATAACATTTTACATAAACTCTTTTTGGAGGTAATGCACTAAAATCTGGTTTCATCAGGGATGAGAACATTTACCTGAGAATTTCTAGTTTGCAGTTTGGACTCTCCAGTCCAGCAGATAGAAGCTTGACCCCTAAATTCTGAAGGTCGTTGTTACTCAGGTCCAGTTTTAAGAGACTAGAGGATTGAGAGCTTAAAACTGAGGACAGATCTTCACAGCTTCTCTCAGAGAGGCTACAGACACTCAGTCTGAGGAGAAAGGCACAAAAACCTTTGATTATACAATTAAAAATCCATCCGTCCAGGTTATTTTGCAGTTTGTTTTTATAGGGAATACGTAAGACGTGACAAGTTGAAAACTCTATATTATAATGTACATGATCTTTGACCGTAGCTAATGGAAAAAAAAATCATTGTTTTAATAAGATCAAAAGTTTTTACTTGAGAATTTCTAGTTTGCAGTTCAAACTCTCCAGGCCATCACGTAGAAGCTTGACTCCTGAATCTTGCAGTTTGTTGTTACTTAGATCCAGTTCTCTGAGACTGGATGACTGATTGCTGAGAACTAAGGAGAGTGCTTTATAGCTTCTCTTCGAGAGGTTACAGCCACTCAGTCTGACGAAAGAGAGGAAAATATGTTATTAAACAATTACTAGATATTGGTTCCTGATTATTTGTAGTAACCAATATTTAACCTGAAATGATTGATGGAACTGTCTATGTTTCATTATTACCATGTCATTATCTTTGGTGAACTGGTTTAGAACATGAAAATTTGAAAAAAAAAAAAACTGAATGACTATTCACCCTCTCTAGCAGATTTCTTTTCACAATCAACAACCATGCAGTCAAAATCTGTGTCCTTACAGAGCTCTGTTGGAGGCTTTCACCACTGGAAGCAGCCTCAGAAGAACCCCCTCTGAAGCTGAGTACTTCTTCAGGTCAAACACATTCAAAGTATCTCCAGATGACACCAAGATGAAACCCAGAGCTGACCACTGAGCAGGAGACAATTTATCTATCGATATATTTCCTGAACTCAGAGACTGTTGGATCTCCTCCACTAGAGAATGATCATTCAGTTCATTTAGACAGTGGAACAGATTAATGTTTCTCTCTGCAGACACATTTCCACTTATCTTCTCCTTTATGTACTGAACTGTTTCCTGATTCGTCTGGGAGTGACTTCCTGTATGTGTAAGCAGACCTTGTAGCAGTCTCTGATTATTGTGTAGGGAAAGTCCCAAGAGAAAGCGGAGAAACAAGTCCAGGTGTCCATTTGGACTCTGTAAGGCCTGGTCTACAGCTTTCTGATGAAGAAGCTTTAAGTTAGGTTTCTTAGATAATAAATATTTCTTAGATGACTTTGTGTCTTCCATCAGACTGACACCAGAGTTGATGAATGCCCTATGAACATGAAGAGCGGCCAGAAACTCCTGAACACTCAGATGGACGAAGCAGAACACCTTCTCCTGGTACAGCCCTCTCTCCTCTCTAAAGATCTGTGTGAACAATCCTGAGTAAACTGAGGCTGCTGTGATATCGATGCCACACTCTGTCAGATCTGATTCATAGAAGATTAGGTTTCCTTTCTGCAGCTGATTAAAAGCCAGTTTTCCCAGAGACTCAATCATCTTCCTGCTCTCTGGACTCCAGTGTTGATCTGTTTCAGCTCCTCCATCATACTTGACCCTCTTCACTTTGGTCTGAACCACCAGGAAATGGATGTACATCTCAGTCAGGGTGTTGGGCAGCTCTCCTCCCTCTTTGGTCTTCAACACATCACCCAGAACTGTAGCAGTGATCCAGCAGAACACTGGGATGTGGCACATGATGTGAATGCTTTTGGATTTCTTCATATGCGCGATTATCCTGCTGGCCTGTTCCTCATCTCTGAATCTTTTCTTGAAGTACTCATCTTTCTGTGGGCCACTGAACCCTCTGACCTCTGTTACCATGCCAACACACTCAGGAGGGATCTGATTGGCTGCTGCAGGTCGTGTGGTTATCCAGAGGAGAGCAGAGGGAAGCAGTTTCCCCCTGATAAGGTTTATCAGCAGAGCATCCATTGAGGTGGACTCTGTACAATCAGTCAGGATCTTTTTTTTGGTGAAGTCCAGAGGAAGTCGACTCTCATCTAGACCATCTAAGATGATCAGAACCCGGAAGTCTTCAAAGCTGCTGATTTCTTTGGTTTCAGTGAAGAAGTGATGAACAAGTTCCACCAAGCTGAACTTTTTCTCTTTCAGCACATTCAGCTCTCTGAAGGTGAATGGAAATATGAACTGGATGTTCTGGCGGGTATTGCCTTGAGCCCAGTCCAGAGTGAACTTCCGTGTTAAGACTGTTTTACCAGTGCCAGCCACTCCCTGTGTCAGTATTGTTCTAATCGGTTGATCTCTTCCAGGTGGGACTTTAAAGATATCTTCTTGTCTGATTGTTGTTTCTGGTTTGTATGTTTTCCTGGATACTGTTTCTATCTGACTGACTTCATGTTCATCATTGACCTCTCCAGTCCCTCCCTCTGTGATGTACAGTTCTGTATAGAGGTGGTTCAGAAGAGTTTGACTTCCAGTTTTAGTGATCCCCTCAAACACACACTGAAACCTCTTTTTCAAACCAGATTTAAGTTTCTTTTGAGAAACTGCAGCAAGGTGTTCTAAATAAGGAAAAAAGTGAAATTAGGAGGGCAAGAAAAGTATCATGTTATTAAAGTATAAATGTGATTCTACATCTTCAGACAGATATATGTGTGATTTATCTATTAATTAAAGTATATTAATCTTCTTACTGCCTTGCAGACGGTCAGCCAGCTCGTCCTGCTTTATCATCCTCAGGAAATTCACTGTGATCTTGATAATTGCCTCTCTGTTGCTCGTCCTTTGCTCGTCATCATCCCCATCTAACACATCCTTGTGACCTTTTTTACCCTCTGAGTCATATTGACTAAGAATACTCTGCATTTTCTTCAGCTCGTTCTTCACAAAAGTGACAATATTGTCCTCCAACAGCTGAAACAGAATAATACACGAATGACTGTACTCATACTGATGTATTCTGCTTATCTGGGACCTGGTTGTGGGAGCAGCAGTCTCAGCAGAAAATCCCAGATTCCACAGCTTGTTTCATCTACTACAAAAAGTAGAGATACCTTTTTTTTTATCTCTGCTTCTTTTTCTATGTCTGCTTCTGTCTCCTTGAACACCAGTCGGCCTCAGCAGATGGCCTCTCACACTGAGCCTGGTTATGGTTCTCCTGGACATTTCTGTCAATTGCCGCTCTGGAAATAAACTGAACTGAATTTATAGAGGCAGCTATCTTTGGACAATGCCAGTTCAGAGCAGAGAAACTATTGAGTGTATAGATTGCCATTATGACATGATTGCGGCAAGCTACATAACCAGGAAGAGGTGCCCAGCTGCTGCTAGCTTGGGAAGAGAGCTGAGGAGCACAGTGGGAGATTGAAGAAGCCTGCTGGAAAACAGCGCTCCAGGCCTGGGAGAGGCTACAGCTGACTTTGGCTAGCTATTGAGGCAAATTGCTGAGGATCAAATCAGAATGGCAAATGACCGAATAACTCAGCCAGGCAAACGGAGTGCTGGAGGTCGGGAAGAGTGGCTGCAATTTATCATGAGGTGGACAGCATTACATCAGAGAAGCCCACCAAGGTGAGAGAGTAGGAAGAGTCTGGCCTCTAACCCCAAAATGCCACATCCCCTGTCTCCTCTCTGCCCTGCTGCACTCCAGGCTTTCTGTGCAAAGCAAACCAACATCCTCTGCTGTTCCTCCCGTCTGGCTCCGCTCCGACTTCCTCTGAGTTTGAAGAGAGCATTCGCTATATTATTAAATTCAAAGCAGCAAAACATGCGGAAATGAACCAGGGTTTTCGCGGATCATTACAAATCTTTAAAAGCCATTAATTATTATTTTTTTTAATTAAGGCCTTAATTGGCACTAATTAAATGTGATTGTCATGGCATTGAAATAGTTAGACCATGTATTGACACGTATTGATTGATTGTATATATAATCTACATTGTAATGAAGGATGACCTCCTATCTCTGAATACCTCTTTCCTGTCGGCTCAAGTCAACATGATAAACCTCAATTTTGGCAAGGATGCCACTGTGATGTGACCTCGCCTGCAAGCTGAGGTCTTCCGGTATTTGTGTGTTCAGAAAAACACGAGAATATATCTTCTATCACTTACACTTTAACCGTTCAACTCTAACCCAAAATTGGTTGGTCAATGCAATTATGGATGACAATAGCATCAGCAGAAGAAGTTTGCCCTGCAACTAAAGGAGTTTTGGTTTAAGCCCCAGCTCCAACTTTCGGTGTTGTTGTGGCCTTGAGAAAGCACTTAACCCACTTTGCCTACTGATAATAGTAGTAATTTAGAGGTACAAACCATAAATATGGAGTCCAGCTGTGTTTGATGCAGCTGGGCAGTTGGACTGCTGGTAACCTCTGATTTCTTTTGGCCCAGTCTGTGGAGAAACAACAAATAATTAGCTCATGTTCTCTCCACAGAGAGATGAAGGAAAGATAAAACTTAGGTAACTGCGAATAAATAGATATGTTTTTCAGTGATGATTGGAAAATCATTCACATTTTTACTGAATTGTACTGCAAACAAATACCAACCGTAATTGATGTTTTTTAATGGCCCAATAAAACCTTGTAAAAAACAAAGTACCAGCTGAATTATTTTACTATAGTAAAATTTGAAAAATCTGGCATTGTGTAGGTTTACGGGAAGAATAAAGGTTTATGAAAGACAACGCTTGATACTTTCCTCGGGTCAAGGAAGATGGTGGCGTTAGCATATTCCATGAAATAACATACAAAAAGTATTACATTGGAAAGTGTCCAAAAACTGTCCCAGCTTAAAAAATCTATATATATTTTAATGACTGATCGGATCTATCATGAAATTCTGTAACAAAGAGGATTTACAAGAGAAACTCTAAAAGTAATGGTAATCAGCAAAGAAAAATCTAATTTACCATGAAGGTGGAGTGCACAGGTAGCCTGGGTGCCATTCCGAACTTAGTCCCACCCACAAAGTTTGAGGTCGGGAAGTTCGGTCTGGCTCTGCTCCATAGTAGCGCGAGTATTATCGCCCACTGTCAGACGATCCAATCAAATTGTCAGGGCGGGCTTTATACGATGATGGACAGATGACCAACAGTAACGTAATCAACCACGTGACCAATGCGCGCTTGGGTGACAACAATAATGGCTGCCGCTGGAGAGTTTGGGTGAGCAGATTCTGCTATTAGGTCTGTTCTAGAAGATATCGACAGCAAATTAATTTTAAAAGAGGAACAGAGAAACGCGATCAAGTCTCATCTTCTTATTATAGGTGTGCAACTGCACGCTTTGATTTTTGTGGACAACAACTATGCCTCACTTAACATACGTCACGCACTCCGTTGCTCTTATTGGTTGTAGGTCTATCCAATTGAGTGCAGAGGCATTTTTTTTCCTGGTTCGTTCGAAACACGCCCCATAATCACAGCTCTATGGAGCAGTATCAGACTCATATTCTGACTAGAATTGAGTCGGACTACGTCAGGCTAGTGCAAAGGAGCATCTGAGGCAAAAATATTGGACTAAAAGTTTAATGCCTTAAATTGAAAAAAAGCTTACATTCAGAACATTGGTTTAATAGTTTGCGTGAAATGGCTAGGCAGAACATTGATTATAAAATTGTGGTACTTGTGAAGGGTAGAAGCCAACTGGAAAGTATATATGCTATAGTAAATAAAGGCTGGTGAACTGAATTGCAAGTAGCTGAAAACTTAGGAATGATAAGTTGCCATTATCTGACTAACTAGTTTGGAAGAAAATAAAACAAAAAAAATCATGATATTGTAGAATTAAATGAAAATAATGTGGGAGGAAAAATAAAAAAAAATAAAGTATGGTTACACACCAAACAACAGAGGCACAGAAAAAATTAGCCTATATAACAAAAGCAATTTAGTAAGACAAAGAACAGAATAAGGAAGTTCTTTGCACCAAGTTGCTATAGAAAGAAACACTGACTTTTTATCAATGACAAAGGCAGTAAATGAAAGGTAACATAACAACAACAGAACATTATACATCTACTGCAAGAATTTCTCAAATTGAATGATATGGAGGTAAGTGACAAGAACGTCTAGATGGCAGAAACCATCATAGAGTTAAAAAGATAGAGGAGAAGATTCAGGATATTGTTAACAATAAACATGATGCAACATAAAACAAAGGTTAAATCTGCACCAGCCCAGGTTAGATGAAGTAAAGGCAAGGCTTTTTAACCACAAGATCGTTAGGGTTTAACATCACTGTAGACAGCTTTTCAGATACAAGAATTAATCCAACATGATTCAGGGTTTAAGAAATAATTGTAAAAGAAAGTCTTTCTTTTTCTTAAACCCTTTGTTTTGTTCAAGAACAAACATTTTGTAAAAACCAATTGGGAAAAAACATCTGATTTGAGCATGGTTCTTTGCAATAAGGTCAAGTTTTAATTTACCATAACCAGTTTTGTTTTCGTCACTGATGACTATGATGAAATTATTTGGTTGATGCTCCTTTTCTTCATGATGATAAAAAAACTGAGAAGCTTTACATGGATCTTTGATGACTAAAACATGACGCTTCTGAAAACTCCTGACACGCTTCATATTTAAAATATTGCCGCACAGCTGTTGTTTATGAATGATGCAGGGGAAGCTCCAAAAATCTGGGAAAGTTTCAGACAGCTTGAACACAGCAACGAATCCAACAGTGCGCCCAACCATAGATGGAGCCCCATTAGTTGTGATAGATGTCATTATCTCATTATGTCTTCAGATTTCTCTTCGCGCTTTAGAGTCCCGGGTTACAACCTAGCAACCGTGGCAAACCATGCCCAGCAATCAGCATACATAAAAAAGGTTTCCTGCATACTTTTTATTTTTCATTTTATTATTATGAAAATACACATTGGCCTCTCGTCATCAATGATTTGATTTATGTTTTTTAAAACTTTTTTTTGGTCATAGCCATAAATAGGTCTACACTGTAAAACTTCTCGTGATCAAAACTCCGCCCACGATCGACTGGTACACCCCGATCGACTGGTTGGGCACCCCTGATTTAGAAAGTCAGCTTCAGCTACACCAACCGGGGAGAGGGTGTGTTGTAGTCTGTAATATGCCTTGCCACATGCTCCATCAGGCGCTTGAGGGTTCGTGGGAATTTGCCCAACCTGTCCACATGTGTTTAGTGGATCTGAAAAAAGGCATTCGACCTTGTCCCTCGTAGTTCCCTATGAGGGGTGCTCTGGGAGTATGTTGTCTGGGGCCCTCTGTTAAGGGCTGTCTGCTCTCTTTATGACCACAGCAGGAGCTTGGTTTGCATTGCCGGCAGTAAGTCAGACCTGTTCGAGGTGTGTGTTGTTCTCTGCCAGGGCTGCCCCTTTTCACTGGTTGTTCATTACACTTATGGAAAGAATTTCTAGGCGCAGCAAGAGACTGAAGAGTTGTCTCCCTTTTTTTTCTTTGGATGGAGAGGATTTTGGAGGGGTGTCGGCCCTGTGGCCGGCTGGCGTGTGGCCCCTGCCACCGGTCCCTGGCCCCCTGGCTATGGTGTAGCGACTGGTGGGGCCCCCCTCTCCAGTGGGGCTCTTGAGGATCGGGGGTGCCTATTGGAGTCAGTGAGGGACCTCCCCATCCCCATAATCCTCCCTCTGCCTGCTCCATCACACTGCCACACATGTAGGTTTTTGGGGAGGGGGTCGTTACCGGAGGGCCCCACCTTCTGATGACGTCCCCCACCCCAAGTTTATTTCGCATCTTAGACACTTCCAACTACAAATTTTACTACACACATCTATGTAGGGGATTTTCTGGGGTGGTGGGG
>NW_015151449.1:6085-10117 GCF_000732505.1 Cyprinodon variegatus | reverse complement strand
GGTCTGAGTCCCTGATGGGTCCTGACATAAAAACTCTCATTAAATACATTCAGTGATGTTAGGGTTGAAGTAAACTTAAAATATGTGAAGCTGGAAATAATGACGGAAAAAATAAAACTTTCTTTGTATGATTCAAAAGAGCAACTTTCTAGTATTGAAATATATTACATATATTTCCTGAATATTATGCAGCAATGTTTTGAACTCTTACTTTTTCTCAGCTGAACATCTTTCTTGATAAACATTCCAAGCTTGCTTCAACCTGTTTCTCTCTAGTTCCTCAGATTGGAGCTCAGAGTCGTATTCATGTTGATATCTGTGAATAATGACAGTTTTTATTGTTTTATTCGCATTGACGTCTGGCATGAGAAAGAATGCTCACTTCTTTTCACTCTGAAAAGATCTGAGGAGGATCAAATCGAACTTCATGAAGCCTTTTTGTTGTGTTTGTAGAGTGCTGAGGTGGAACAATTGCAATGCACAGATGGTAAATAAAGGAAGGAGTTAGGACATACAACCATATTAGGGTCCTTAAAGAGATAGTTCAGGTTTTTTGTCATAAGTTGTGTGAAATGTTCACCATCTGTAGCTGAGCTTTAACCATGTTCCTACTGTCAGGAGCCTCCTGCTCTGAGAAACGGCCGCTAATGTACCAGAGGAAAAGTAGTTCCAAACAACTATTGATGCCTTTATTTAGAATATTTCAACAAATTTAAATCCTCCTGGTGCTATGTCAGACCTTGATATCAACTAGGACTATTTTTGACCACTATCACTTCAAAAAGTAGGTGTGACGATAGTTCCTGCTAAATACCTCTTCATCAGACAGAATAGTTGAAAGTTGTTTATAAGAATGAACTAATAGACCATTATTGGTAATGAAAAATAATAACTAGCCCTGTATCATGTATGTATTGTTAATATATAACTACGATGGGAGAAACAGAAAACAATGTTGATAAAGGATAAGCTGGGGAATGCTTTTAGGTTGTCTGTAGGTAGCTTTTAAAAAAAACTATTTTAATTTAGCTCTAAAATGACTGTTTCATGGTTCTTCCTCTAGCACAAACACCGATCAGGAAAGGGGCTGTAGTTACTTTAAAGAGACATTAGGTTCTTTAAACCAGCTGAGAGGGGCCTGTCTTTCTCGTCTTTCAAAATTATACAGAAAGAGTATCCATGAGACCGTAAGGATACTCACAGGCCCTACGTTTTTTTGCTGTTGAATAAGGTCTAAGACTGATGGACTGAAATGTCAAGGACATTCCACCACAAGCTATGTTTGGGGGACCTGCAGACGTCAACTCAGGATTTGTTAGGCGCTGGATGGAGCACGAAGATGTCCTTAATTTGGTCGCTATTTCTCTTTACAAGAGGTATAATTAGTTGATTTGGAGGAACTGGGTAACACCAATGCTTTCTCGGAGGACGGTGAAGTAGTTAAGAAGCTCCCTGTGGGCATAGTTTACAGGAAGGGAATAGATTCATCCTAAGATACTAAAGGTTTTGGATCTTTTTGGGCTGCCATCGACAGTACACCTTCTTTCTTAAGGCCCTATTTAGATATTTTTACACAGAATCAGGATCAAATGGATTATTCTATTAGCATGTTATTCTGTTAATTTTTGAACGAATACCATGTAAGTGGAATAAGTCGACTACCTCAGAAAACAATTTAAATCCTAGTAACTTCAATATAAAAAAAAACATGATTGCATTTTTCTTTAGTAATGAAAAATACTTTGCTTCTGAGGTTTTTTGATGAGCAGGAATAGAACTGTTTTATACTGAGACAGTCATAAATTAATACTTGACTTTAATGAGAAAAGTTTGTTAAATGATGAAAAGTAATCAATAACCCCTAAAAGCAAACAGATCATAGCTGCTAAACTGGCTGTACCACCATCTAGGATGCATTTAACATCTATTGTTTTCATTTTCACTGATGTGGCTCTTTAGAAAACACACACACCACTTAACATTTAAAAACATTTTTATTATAAATCATTCTAGGCTGGCCCAGTTACCACAGTAACAGCAGTTAGATACAGATCATCTGTCTGAGAATGGAGATCCAGAAGATGTAAAATTAAAGAACTCGTCCTTTGAGAGGTTGCTCTTACAGGATACACAGCTGGGTTCTGCTTCCAGTTTGAATGTATGGCAGATCCTGAAAGAGGTTATTGTTAAAACTAACCCTGAGGTTCTGTTTACACCATACTATTATGAACCTATTTGAGAATATACTAAAAATGACTTAAAAGAAAATAAACAGATTTTTCTTGTGATATGGGTTGTATTAAATAATACTTTAATTTGTAGACTCTTCAATACATGTTTGAGCAGTGGTTATTCTAGGACGAATGTTGAACATATTGGCATTAAGATTCAGGGATTGTGTTGAAAGTTGGTGAGGTTTTCCTTGTGTGTTCAGCTAGAACCCAGGGCTCTACCCAACAGGTTGGTGTCACTTAGCTGAGCGTCTTTTGCTGAGTAAAGAAAGGGATGAACGGGTAGTGATAATGACCTCACCTCTGAGCTTTACTCCTGCTCTCCTGTTCTCCAGAAATAGTAGTTTTAGAAAGGGGGACTCCAACCTCTTTGTTCTCACGATGATCCATCCTGCTGAATTGAAATCCACATTTGCATACATACACTTTCTACTTTCACCTGCAGAAAAAAAAAAAAACTTAATTGGAAAATGGTAAGCTGCTCCTAAAGCTTCGTTTTATTTTACAAAGACCTCAAAAAAGACTTTTATTGCCTTTTGCTAGGTGGCTGTGATTATCTGGATGTTGACTGAGATTAAATTGTTTCTGTCATTTAGCAACTGTCTAAAACAAAGCAGTTCAATGTTTAATTGATCCAATAATGGGTAATCATCATATAATTGGTTAACATATTTTACTATTATTTTTATTAATGCATGTGCCTGTTAAACTCGCATAATACCTGCCAGTTACACGTTAAGGCTCTGTTTTTTCTAAGCAGTTTATCTAATTAGGACAAGATTTGGGAATGAAATAGGAGCACACACAAAGTGGATAATTCTTAAGAGTGAGCTATCTCTAACTTCATTTGTAGTGTCCTTGATCTTAAAACCTAGTGTAAGGTTTTGATATGGCTAAAGCCAGCTAATTCTATTGAGCTCTAATCTCATTGGCGGATGTAAAAAATATGGACTCTGACCCAGCATATAACCATAAAACCTCTTTAAAAAATAGACCATAAACCACAGCCAGTTGTGCAGAAGAAACATATTTACCACCTAATTCCCAAAGTAAACCAAAACCTAGAAAAGTGAACCATTCAGGTCTATGCTTTATTTGGCATGTGTGCAACAAGAGAAATACAACATGAGTTGTAAGTAATTGAGAAAACAAGGGAAACAACAGAAACAGGATTATAAAAGGTTAACGGTCATAATAGTTTTAGTTAAGCTAAGAAGAGCAAAATAGATCCCAAAGTCCAACAGAGATAAAGAGGACAATTATTGAAAAAACTAGATACTAGTGCCAGTTGAAAACAGAATAAACATAGGTTCACACATGGTAGATCATGTTGAGACAACCTTTGTGAAAGATCCAAACACCCAGAACCAAATTAGTAATATGGTATAAATAATCATTTACAGTGAACTAACTGGTTATGCTTCTTTTCCCTTATTTTTTACATTCATCCCTGATTTACATTCAGTTTTAGAGTAACTGCTTCATTGCTTTGTTTTGGTGAAAACTGTAATTTAATCAACTTTAATCAATATGTTTTATTCAGATTCTAAAGCAGCATCCATGACTCTTAAATGGATTTTAGGGTTTGATCTAGAATAAAGCTCAGACAGTTGAACTTTCATTTAGGTCTTCATATTTGTGTCTGGGGGAATTTTTGGGTTCACATTCTGTCTGGTTGTTACTACTGTTATAACTTCCCCCCATTGGTGTTTTTCTAAATCCAGAATAGAATTTAAAATCCTCCTTCTCACATATAAAGCCTTAAATGGCCAAGCTCCATCTGATATCAGAGATCTGATTG
>NW_015151449.1:0-3985 GCF_000732505.1 Cyprinodon variegatus | reverse complement strand
TATAGGCTTAGACTGCTGGAGGACATAGGGACCCCTTTTTCATCATTCTGCTTCATTCTATCTCTATTCTCCCACTCTGCAGAATTTTTTTTCAATCTCGTTCTGCTCTCTCTGCTTTTTCTCATCATATAGTAGCTTCATTTGGTCAGTTTCTGTTTGGCTGTGACTCCATCCTTCTGTCTCATTAAACCCCAGTTGGCCTCAGCAGAAGGCCACTCACACTGAGCCTGTTTCTGCTGGAGATATCCTCCTGTTAAAACTCTGCTGTTTTTTTCTTAGCTGTCATTGCATGCATGCTCAGTGTAAAGGGTTGTTGTGGAGTCAACAACAAAATGCAAGCAAATATCTACGGTTTCCACATGCTTATCCAGGGGGACTGTGTACTGCAAAGTTGATGACGTGATGCTCTCAGCTGAAGAACTGCTACTTATCTGACTGTATGATTTGATTGAATTGTACATTGAGGTTAAGTGAATTGTGAAATGGTACAATGTTATAAACTGAGCTAAATATAAATAAACTGAACTGAATTGAAGCAGAAGCCTTCTCTCAAGGTTAAAAGATTAGGACTAATTTTAAAGTTTTTACCCAAGGGACCACTTGCTACTAAATATTTTAGACTTTATAAATAGCTGTCCTTGGCATTTGACTGACCTTGCCTTGCTTCCATCCACATTGTGCTGTATAGTAACAGTTTAATCCTACCCTACATCCCTGACAATATGCTATTGGGATAAAGATGAAGGTTAACACAGAACACCTATTTTATTCATGGGCATTGATCTACGACTGAAATGTTTTGAGATAAGTAATTTACCTTATCTGCAAAGCATTTTTGACGATTCTGGTGTATTATGTATGAGCACAATTGTGCAACTGATTAAAAATAAATTCAACAAGTCCTCCCTCAGGTGATTTAGGAAGTGGGTTGCAGTGGTAACTTGATTAAGATTATCTGCTACCCAGCTCTCTGAAACAGCAAACTCAGTATATGCAGATATTTACCATGAAACATATTCTAAGTTCTTACTTATCCCACTTTCTGTAAAAGGGTTCATTTTTTCAACCTGATGATTTATTACAGTTATATAATAGTCCTGTAAATACGTCTTTATATAATAGTCCTGTAAATACGTCTTTAAAGAGCATAGATTAAATTTGGTGCTGAAATAAAAGGTGAGCATGTTCTCAAATGTCAGAGAGCAGAAAAAGCTGTAAAAAGTTACCCCAGATATAGTTGTAGGAAACAAAGCAAACTTACAGTTTTTTGAGTAGGTCCAAAATATTGAAAAACGGGATCACAGGTGATCTACTTTCTGAAAGAACACAGATTAATTTGTGATGTAAAAGGGAAGGAAGGCGGAACAACTTTACTAGTCGATTTCCCAGCATCAAGGTTCAAGTTTTATTACTTTTATTGAGCAGTTTGGTTTACAGTATCCAGTAAGACATAAAACTGAAACTGCACAAATAAAAAAGCACCTGCTACATTTCCTGGTTTTCTACAATTGTTGACATTGCCATTGAATAAGCTTTTAAAAAACTGACTAACTCACCCTTCTTTAAGAAGCAAATATATCTTAAGCTGATCTGAAATAAATATGCACATTTATTTTTACGTAAGTAATTGTTAATAATTATACCGTGTTCCAATGACACAATTGGAAATAATATTGTCAGGGAACGTCTCTCTGTATGTTGGCTGAAAAGGGGTGTGAACGAAGCAATTTATGTTAAGAGAGCAAAAACAACCTTAAACAGTGGGGCTGGACTCAGGTTTCAGCTTTAAAAAACCTACAACTCAGATATAGAGTTGATTCATTCCCTCTATCATCTGAACCCTCACCTCCATGCAGGGAACCAAAACATCTCGTCTGTTCAGCCAGGTCAACAATTCCCCCTAACAACCCCCTTTTCAGAGGCATAGGCCAGTTTAGGGCATTGCAGGCTAACAAAGAACCCTAACAAATCCCCATTCATAAAGGTCGGACATGCTCTTTTGGTTCAATTTGAATGTTTTCTAAGCCAAAATAAGTAGTTGTTTTGGTTGAGTCTAGAAAGCCTCGAACTCAAAGCTAATTCTGACATTTTGAATTGAAAAAGCTTCCTGAATGGGAAGCGAAAGGTTTTCAAACTTGGATACAAGGTCTAGTGGATTGTTTCTTAACTTTTTTGGTATGACTATTACCTGGATGACTGAGAATCTTCACCAGCATACGGATTTCATGTTGTTGTGTTGTTGCTCCCTCTTCTTTTGCTACACATGGGTTTTCCCTGACGTTTATTCGATATTGTTTGTTTTTCAGTATTTTTGTATTTTTCTGAATAATTTCCTTATTGGCCTATTAGTCCTTAATAAAATCAGCAAACTCATCTCTGCCTAGACATCTCTGCATTTGGGTTATCAAAGCCCCCACAAAACCTGGTAATGATTTTACAACATTAATGATAAACTGACAGAGGATAGAGATCACAGAATTTAATCCCTACATTTAAGATGAATTTTAGAGGTTTTAAAATTAACTATTCTTGATGTATCCATAGCTTGGATGTACCTAGAGACTTTGCTTTGCAGAAGATTGATCCAGGCAATTTTGTAAAACATTAAAACAATATTGATGTTCTTTATATACATTTATACATTTTATGGTTGTTTGGTGAGGTTGACGAAGATGAAGAACAGCTGCTCTGCGACATGCTTTATGTTAGGTTAACGAAGATGAGGAACAGACAGCAGCAGGTGCTTGGATGTGAGTTGGATGAAGTTAAGGAAATGCTGCCTCCCGATCCTGTTTATGAGTAAGTTGCATGTTTTTTTTGTTTCTATTATCTCTAAAGTAAGTGTCTGCTATTTTGAACTATAAAGTGTCTTGAGATGACATGTATATTGAATTGGCGCTATATAAATAAACTGAATTGAATTGCTATTTGTGAAAAAGAGCTCAAATGAAAAATGTAGCAAAAATAACACTGTAGGCAAGCTTCTGTGTTATGTAGGGTAGGTAGGGTAGGTTTATGAAAAGGGGCTGGTTGCCCTTTAAGGACAACCAGCGTGCACTGGCACCACGTCGAACAGAACCCCCCATCATTATCCAGAAAGAAAATTAAAATAAAATAAAAGAATTTGGTTAGGCTTGTGTTATGATCCATCCTTCTTGTCCTTACATTCTATAAATCAGTGTTCTTATTTCTCCCAATTTAGGGCTGCTGTCTTCGTGTGTATTATACCGGCTATATTTAGACTTTTATGAGTCTTCATCAGGCCAACACACGGTAAGTATTTGCTGTATTTCTCTGTACTTGAATATTCCTTACATAGGTCTCTGTATTTCCATAGGTCTTTGTTCTATTCTCTGTCTTTCTTGTTCCCCACAGCATTGAATTTAGTTAAGCACTCTCTGTTACAGTCCAACATCCACACAACACAAGCTTGAAATGAAGCAAAATGGCTAGAACCTCCCTTATATAGGGCTTATGGCTCCTCCTCCAAACGTATGCGAAACAGAAATAAGCTTTAGACACCACACATTAGGGTTAGAAAATGGATTCAGGGTTGGGTTTAAATAATATCCACACATTAGGGTTAGGTAGGGGACAAAAATAAGCTTAGACATCACACATTAGGGTTAGGAAATAAATTCAGGGTTGGGTTTAAATAATATCCACACATTAGGGTTAGGTAAGAGACAGAAATAAGCTTAGACACCACACATTAGGGTTAGGAAATAAATTCAGGGTTGGGTTTAAATAATATCCACACATTAGGGTTAGGTAAGACACACAGGACAGGGTTAGGGTTAGGGATTCTGAAAAGGAGAGGGATCCGCCACCGAGGCAACAGATCCCCCTGTGTTAGGGATTCTGGAAAGGAGAGGGGTCCGCCACCGAGGCAGCAGATCCCCCTGTGCACAGGCGCCTCTGCGCCAGCCCCCCCAGGGGCCTACTTCTCATTAAGGCCTGATGGGGTCAGAGTGCTTAATCTGGA
>NW_015151448.1:293957-295609 GCF_000732505.1 Cyprinodon variegatus | reverse complement strand
TCTCAAAATGGTATCGGTGCCCTATTGGTTGGTACTCGCCGATACCATTTTAGTGCTGGATCGGGGCCCCGCCCCATACTGGTATTGGTATCGGTGCAACACTAATTTAAATAGGTAAACAAGATTATTTGCAAATTGAATGAGTATTTTTACTCTTAAAATAAGAGTAATTAGATTATATGCGCTTGAAGGGAGACAATGCAAATGTGTTCTTATTTTAAAAGTACATTTTCTTGTTGAATTGCCAAAGGGTCTGACTTACTTCCTGAGTTGAAGACAAAATGCTATTATTTTAAGAAAAAAGGACTTATTTAGATTTAAGTGTTTTACCCGGTCTCACACATAGAAAATTTATAGAAATAAGTGAAAAGATTTCTCAAAATATGTTTATTTGTCCTGAAGTTTAACAGATAAATAAGATTATCCGAATGTCTGCCCCCTGTAATGATAATCAGGGGATTGTTTCTTTTACCGGTAAGTTCTTTTAAGAGTATTTTTAAGTGTAGATCATCTCATAATTGACAAATTATCTTCCTGAATTGCCCAAATCTAATGGGTAAATACTCAAGAAACATTGACTAACTTATAATTCAAAGTTTGCATTGTGTTATTTCAGACCAGCTTTATCAGCTTTATTGTTTGATGCATGATGACGGAGTGGAATATGATATTTTAGTATGTTTTCATCCTTCAACCTTTTTATATCATCGTATAAAAACAACCAAACCAAATTTTTTTCCCCCCATGAAATAAACTCAGGTGCATTTTCCTGTTTTCGGCTCCGAGTTCCTCTTCAGACCGCAGCCTCTCCACTGCAGCATGGAGGGTCCTTGTTATACTGCTCGCTGTTGCTATGGTTACGTGCATTTTAACTAGAAACTCTACCAGATTTCTCCTCCCGTTAGATGTTTCTTCACATGAAAGCAGAAAAGGTTTTACAAACAGACATTTTTGATTTGAGAAAACGATAAGAAAGCAGGAGCTTAGCATAACTTTAAGGTAACTTCCAGAAAAATAACAAACAAAAAGCTGCATAAAGGGGAGGAAAAACTAGCCAGAGCCATCAGTGAGGTCAAAGACAGGAGAGGATGTATGTGTGGCTGCAGCTGGAGACGTTTCGCCAACCTCTTCTCCTCCATCACAGTGAAAATGTCTGCAGTGCATCGTTCCTTCTGCAGCGATGGTGATTGGCTGCAATCTTCCTCTTTCTTCAGGAGCTCTGTCCTTCCAGGACTCTAAAAAGATTGCAGCTGACCCCTCCCACCCCGGACACAAACAGTTTTACACTCTCCTCTCTGGCACGAGGCTGCGGCCCATCAGGACCAAAACCTCCTCATTAAGGCCTACGTCCCTAAGGAGTTCATTTTTGTTTTGATTCACATTTTCTAAGTTTATAATTTGGAAAAAATTATAATTGTGAAATGAAACTTTAAAAAGCTGTCATGGTTTTTGTTTATATTGTGCTTTACTTTGCTCTATGTTTCCCAGTTTTATTGGTTTAATTCCTTTTTTGTTGTAATTTTACAATTTATTTACAATTAATTTATGTTAGTTCTCATTAGGGCTGGGCGATATAGAAAAAAAGCTTATCAATAAAAAATAATGCATATTGATCGATATCGATAATTATTGAAAAGATTTGAAACCATATT
>NW_015151448.1:291107-292552 GCF_000732505.1 Cyprinodon variegatus | reverse complement strand
ATTTGGTACCGGGCCGCACAGAAAAAATATATGTATAGATAATTTATCGATGACGATCAGAGTCTAAGTGATGTTTTATTTTGAAAAATATAAAAAATTGCGGTATTCTCTCCCAATTACATCAGTCGGTGCATCTGTGCCTCTTGACACAGGTTAATTCAGGTCAAGACTCATCTTGTCTATAACATCCCATCGAAGCGGGATTTTCTGCTGTTAAAGCGACCAAATCAAAGCTACGGAGCAGACTGGACATCAGGAGCACACTACGTCTGTCATTGTATCCGATTACGCCTAGATGGGACCGGCTTGTTTGGGAGAAACAAGCTCAGGGTTCCCACTAATTCAACATAAAGGTGAGTTTTATGTGTATGCTGTTTGTATTTGATTTTATGCCAGTCGTATGCCCCCCCCCACACACACACACACACACACACTTTAACGGCCGGTCTGTGAAAATATTGTCTGACATATAACCGGTCGGTGGCGCAAAAAAGGTTGGGGACCGCTGTTCTAAACCACAACCAAGACGTGACAAAAACATTAAAATAAAAAAAAGTTTGGGAGTAAATTTGCTCAGATTTTGAACCCCCCCCAAAAATAAAGTTACTTATTTTTCAAATGTTACACTAGAATGCAATTTTAAACAATCAAAAGCTTAAGCAACTTTATTCTTTGTTATGTTTCTTTTTTACACTGCAAAAGATCTAAATCTAGATAAGTCATTATTTTCTTAAAATAAGAGCATTTGTTCTTGAATTGAGGAGGAAAAAGAGACATTTTGCCAATGGAACAAGACAATTTACATTTAAAATAAGAAAACATAAATGCATAGTATTATTTCAACTGCATATTATCTAATTATCTTATTTTAAGAGTAAAAATACTCATTCCTTTGGCAAAATATCTAATTTACCTGCTCAAATTAAGGGTGAATATACTTAATTTAAGACATTTTTACTTATTTTTATATCGTTTTTGCAGTGTGAGAAGCTATTTCACTGGAAAGACGATCTAGAAATAAGTAAAAATTTCTTGCACTCAATCTGAGTAGGTAAATGAAATAGTTTGCCAAAGGAATGAGTATTTTTACTCTTAAAATAAGATAATTAGATAAAATGCACTTGAAATAAGACAATGCAATTGTGTTTTCTTATTTTAAGTATAAACTGTCTTGTTCTATTGGCAAAATGTCTTTCTTACCTCCTCTATCCAAGAACAAATGCACTTATTTTAAGAAAAAATGACTCTAGTTTTAGATTCTTTCCAGTGTGGTAACACCTGAGCTTCGTCTCATGTGATGTCAGCCTACTTTTCCTTTGTAATGATGTTGACATCATAACCAAAAGTAAATATTTGTGTACTTTGGACCCCATTAAATGTATAAAACAATAATTCTTAAGATAGTTCAGAGGTAAAATCTACTTTCATCCTCTCATTTCTAAAGA
>NW_015151448.1:288510-290641 GCF_000732505.1 Cyprinodon variegatus | reverse complement strand
TCTCTGCATTTAACCCATCCCCTTCACTGCAAAAAATGTAAATCTAAATAAGTAATTTTTTCCTAAACTAAGTGAATTTGTTCTTGAATTGAGGAGGTAAGTGAGACACTTTGCCAATGGAACAAGACAATTTACATTTAAAATATGAAAAAACAATCTCATTGTCTTTTTTCAAGTGCATTTTATCTAATTATCTTATTTTAAGAGTAAAAATACTCATTCCATTGGCAATTCCTCTTATTTGCATACTCAAATTAAGGGTAAGTACACTTAATTTAAGAAATCTTTACTTATTCTAGATTGTTTTTGCAGTGTGGAAAGCAGTGCACTGGAAAAAAGTCTAAATAAGTAATTTTTTTCTCAAAATAAGTGCGTTTTTCTTGAATTGAGGAGGTAAATGAGACACTTTTCCAATGGAACGAGAAACATTACATTTAAAATAAGAAAAAAAAAAACTATTTGTCTTTTTTCAAGGGTACATTATCTAATTACCTTATTTTAAGAGTAAAAATCCTAATTCCATTGGCAAATCATGTTATTTGTCCACTCAAATCAAGGGTAAATAAAGTTAATTTAAGACATTTTGAGTTATTTCTGGATTATTTCTGCAGTGAGGGGTGCCATCGTGGGGTGCACAGGGAGCAATGGCGGTCCACGGTTAAGTGTCTTGCTCAGCAACTGAACTCAACTTTAGGATTTCAAGCCCTATGGCCTAAGAACTAGGCTGCAACTTCCCAATAGTTTTTTTTTTTAAGGCTGCCAGCTAATTTGCGGCTCCAGAGGATCAGTCTGGGGTTCGGGGTCTGGCTCCAGAACCCTGAGTGGCAATCTGTGGGGCTCAGGATTCAAAGCTCGATGCACTAACTGCAAGGCCACCAATTAAAGCTGACACCTCTGAGCTTCTAATGTTTTTCTATTCTTGCAAACATCATCTCTAACATGCAACCAGCATGTATTGATTGCACTGTAGATCAGAAGATCCCATAGAAGCAACAGAGATGCTTGAACCTACTCATGCTTAATCCTAGTTAAATTTGCACAACCCCTTACGCTGCTGGTGTCTGACACATGACATTAAGACAAATTTTCCAGCTTACTTATGTTTTATATCGGTCTGAAAGAACATTCAGGAATCGGTTTTGCTCTCACCCCTGCTTAATTAAAGTCCCTGTGATACTGAGCAGCTCTCAGTTGATAACTCAGCTGGTTCTTTCTGCAGAACTCCCATAAACACAGCAAGCAATGTCTTTCCAGCAGGAGGAGCCAACAACCTTTGCAGCCAACAAACACACCCTTACTTAAAGAACCAGGAAGATCAACAATACCCATACACCCTTCTATGAACTGGGTACTTTGTCATAATGCACATAACAGTTCGAATGCCCCGGTTGCAAGCATCCATGTTTGGAGATTTGGGACAATTTGGGTTACATCATCGACTCACGTTTTTGGTTAATATAACAGGCAGAAATGAACTGTAGTTCAAATATACTTTGACAAAGTCTGCTTAGATGCATGCTTAACCAAATTATGGATAAAGGGAGACAATGATGGAAGCTTGATTATTGGGATGCAGCCATTATTTTAAAACCCTGCCTGTAAACAGGAGCCATGATGAAGAGATAATATTTAGTTATTTACTTCATTTATCAGTGGTTATAATATTTACCTGTTTGGTGCACAACTAATGAGATGTATATACATACTAACCATATTAAGAAATTCATATTTTTTACATCATGAAAGATAAAATAATACTATGAAAAAATTAAAAACATAACAGAAAGTCTACAGGATTAAAGTCCTAAAATTATGAGAATAAAGTCAAAAAAATAAAGCCAGAATTTTAAGTCTACAAGAATGAAATTTTAACATTATGAATTTGAAGTCAAAACATTTCTAGAACAAGGTAATACTAATATGAGAATAAAATAATAAAATCACGAGTTTAAAGTCGGAATGTTATATTAAATTCATTGCATTGCAAACTAAGTTGTAACAACTGAATTGAATATAGTGATTGTGTCATGAAACGAGGACAGAAGGACCCAGTATTTAAGGAGAGACGGTTAGTAGGAAAGTTCAAAAAGTTTATTAAAATAAAACAAAAACTGAAGTGGAGCTGAGGCTC
>NW_015151448.1:283965-287329 GCF_000732505.1 Cyprinodon variegatus | reverse complement strand
AACCATTGACTTTGCATGTAAACTCGCTGCTTCTGTCGCGCCAGCTGCTCCTGGTGTGAACGCAGCATTATTGGTCTGGCACTGAATGCTCAGGCTGGACTGAATATAACCAAGAGGAAACAGGTGAGAGGAATAAATTATAATTGAGGCAGGGAGGGAAAACAACCAACCTATTCTCATTATGAGTGCGTATGAAATCGTACGAAAAGTTATGCACCGTAATTTCGTACGATTTGGACATTTTTTTCGTCGTATGCGCATCTGACGCACCATTCTCGAATATAGAATATAAATTACAATTAGCCCTAACCCTGACCCTAACCCTAAGATGTAAAACAGCAAGCAACGTAGTTAGAGACATGAATAAGTGATGATTGCACCGTTTTTCCCATTTTTACGTCCGTTCGCGGATCTGCTTTTTTTTTTCTGTCTGCCAGCGCATGCGAACTGATGTGGTTTTTTGAGGAAAAACGTCCAAAACGTACGAAATAGTATGCATAACTTTTCGTACGATTTCATACGAACTGATAATGAGAATATGTTGAAACGACAGGTGAAAGGAATGACTAATTAAGGAGGAGCAAACAGGCCAGATCACGACAGATTGAGGGATCTAAGGGGTAGGGCGGATGTTCGGGTGTATTTCGTCATCACGTGATCATTTTGTGCAGCATTAACGTCGCATAAAACTATCGCCATTGCATTAATTGTTTGCTAATGTATTCAAATACAATGAACTTGCATTGTTTTTATCCCAAAGTAAGCACGACTCTGCATTAGCACAGATTTGTTCAAATCAACTTTATTGGCTCAATGTGGCCAAAATTGTCACCAAAAAAAAAAAAAAAAAACAACCCACAACATAAATTACAAATAGAAAGCAGCATATAATAGATAAATGTATTTAAATAAAACTATGATAAAAAAAGTCTAAAACATTAAACTCTGAAATTGTTGGGCAAAAACTAGAAACAAATACATTTCTAAAAAAAAAAAAAAAACATTTTATAAATATGTACAAACATACTCATTTATTGAAGTACTAGTCAATATGACTAAATATCAGACTCTCCACATAAAAAAATTGTGAAGAATAGTTTCATTTGAGTTTTAATAATAGAGAATAAAGTATGTGGTAAAAAGAGGCAGCAACAGTGAGCATTTTTAGGGTTAGCATAGCCTGAAGCTAGTTGATGTCAGTATACCAGGTCATCCAACTCCATTTTTATTATGCCAGAAAGCAGCTGCTTGTGTTTAAGAGTCTATTTGGACCACAGCTTGCGGTTTAAAAGCTTCTTGAATCAGCATTTCACTTGTGCGCATATTATGCACAAAAACATAGCAGTTCTGCAGATAATTTCAGTCTAATATCCCTGTTTGCTAATTACTAAACCTCAGCAGTAAGCCCCATCACCCCGAGAGAGGCGTCTGAGCTTGTTGGAAAATGCTTGATGACTCCCAGCTCAGAATACAAGCAGAGACTTGCTCACGTCTACAGAAGGAAACCTCATCAGGATAAACATATCTGAAAAATTTTCCACTGCATGTTTAGTTTGAGTCTCAGTTACATAACGATAAGGAATCTTTGTCTTTTAACACAATAGATCACTAAAATGTCTTTAAATATGAGTTTGCTTGTTCCTCTGCTTTCAGTCCTGTGGGTCTGGTGTCGGGTTTCTCACAAAGGAAAAAACAAATATTTGGGTGTATCTACAACAAAAACCCAGGTACAAGAATGAAAAAGGCAGTCAAGAATCTGCTCCTTTCTCCCAACATCGTCCTCCTCTTTGCCATTTTTAGCTCTTTAGGACTTGTTGATAGCGGCAGGAGCAATCATCATTGTGCTTGACTTCAAGGGGTAGTAGCGTCCCCTCCAGGTCTTCCAGAAGATGCCTTGCTTCCTCTGGTGCCGCTGTTTAGGAGGAGGGCTCTGGAAGTATCGTCCGTTCAGGTTGGAGCGACCACAGTTGCTAAACCACCAACCGCCTTCAGAGACAGAATCAGATTTGGTTAGCATGTTGCAGACTTGCCAGAATCTGTGTAACATGGACGCCCCTGTTAGGACTTACCGGAAAGGTATTTGGCACAGTTTTCAGCTTTCCAGTCATTGTCTCGGTCCTGAGTAGAGAAAGGCAGGCCGGTGGCTGAGTCCGTGGTCAAGGAGCTCTGAAGCCTATCATCAGGACCAACCCCCTTGACCAACAGTGTATAGTTGGTTTCTCTTCCACTAAGTTGAAGAGCGAAGCAGACAGAAGCCATGTCATCTGACCAGTCTGAGAATTTGACACACAGGATGTAGCTCCCATCTTTGGCAATGGCGTGAATGTTTTCCAAGCCCAACCAAAACTCCCCTGAACAGGAACAGAAAAGGATTAGTCCAAAACAACCCAAAGCTCAAGATCTTTGCATATGTTGTAGACTGGAAAAGAGATCTAGAAATGAGTAAAAATGTCTTAAATTAAATGTGTTTACCCTTATTTTGAGTAGGAATGAGTATTTTCACTCTTAAAATAAGATAATTAGATAATATGCACTTGAAATAAGGCAATGCAACTGTGTTTTCTCATTTCAAATGTAAATTGTCTTGTTCTATTGGAAAAAGGCCTCTTTTTCTTCCTCAATCCAAGAACGAATGCACTTCCTTCCCGCGTCTCTCACTGTCTTTATACCCAGTACCATGAGCTGCTGAAGGCCTTCAGAAGAATTAAACGAGATTCACCCTGACCCTGCACTGACCAGATAACACCTCATAGTGAAAGTAGATAAAACTCTAAAGAGTATTTACCATTTAGACTGCCAAAGCCTTTCTCGTAAGCCTGCCACAGCTGGTTAAAGTCCACGGAGCCATCCTGGCGTCTTTGGATGACTGTCCATCCACCATCTGAACAGAGAGACATCGAAAATACGATCAAACAAATGTTAGGTTGACCAGAAAAAAACAAAAAACAAGAACAAAATAAAAAAGTTCAAAGAAAGGGAAAAACTTCCAGGTCACTCACCAGGTGCCATCTCACAGAAGACGTTAAAAGGCTCGGAGTCAGTTGGCCGGATGGTGTAGATCCCGCTGGTGGTCTCTCCTCTCAGGAACAGTTCATGACAGTCTGTGGCCATTTCTGCAACATCACAGAGATAGATCCAACACTCAGTATGGCTTCTACCTGCATTTAAACAGCTTAAACTTCCACATAACTCATTGTCCGAGCATTCAAGAGAATTCTAGCCCCACTCTACAGCAGCAGCCGTTCAAAATGGCCTTTTCCAGTCAAACACCAGCCGAATGGCAGCCCACTTCCCTCCAATCCCAGCGAAATCCTAACCTGACTCCGCCAGATGGATTTGCTCCCCATATCCATCTGGAAACCTT
>NW_015151448.1:275496-283647 GCF_000732505.1 Cyprinodon variegatus | reverse complement strand
TCACACCTCAACCCGCCTCAAAGCCAACGCTGATTGGACGTTCGTTTGGTGAACGGCTCCAAATTTTCTTTAACGGAGAGTCTCCAGACTGATCTGCGAGTGAAACCTTGAAAGCTTGCGAGATCAGGATGGTCTCACGAGGCTAGCGAAATATCTCACTGGAAAAAACCTAAATCTCGATGAGTCATTTTTTCTTAAAATAAGTGCACTTGTTCTTGGATTGAGGAGGTAAAAGAGACATTTTGCCAATGGAACAAGACAATTTACACTTAAATGCTGTCTTATTTTAAGTGCATGTTATCTAGTTATTTTATTTTAAGGGTAAAAATACTAATTTCATTGGCAAACTATCTCATTTACCTACTCAAATTGTTTTTCCAGTGCAACTTTCAGCCACTAGTTGCCTTATTTTAAGTGTAAATTGTCTTGTTCCATTGGCAAAATGTCTCTTTTACCTCCTCAATCCAAGAACAAGTGCACTTATTTTAAGAAAAAATGATTTTTTTCCAGTGAGTGACCCCCTCTGGCATGTTTTTATTACTCTGACTCCACCCTTTCACTGAATTACAGGGTCTGACCAGGAGATGACGCTTTTCTTTAGATCTTAATGTCCACAAATCATGACAGAACGAATATTTTAGTACAAAGAATGATGTTTACAAAGGAATTGATGGGGACCAGCCAAGCACCCATCGAGGAAAGTGGAGAAATTTTGAATGGCTACTACTGTAACTACTGCTTCAGGCACACAAAATCTAGGAGGCATCTAACTGGACAGATGTGTTGGATTTAGCTTTTTTCTCTTTTTGGCTTCTTCCAGGATAGCGACCTGTGAAGGGTGTAAGATATTTTGTCCAGCAACATCATGTAGGCGGGTTTCTGCAGTCCTCCGGAGGCATGACAATGCTTGGCATATATGTTGCATCCTCTACACCCCAGAAGTGACGACAAAAAACTTGTTTAGGTGAAAATACATCGAATATCATAAAACTGAGAGGACTCATCACAGGACAGTCCAGAATAATTTGAACTCTGCTCCCTCTGCCAAACTCTAGGAGGGCAGAGTGTTTGCAAATAAAACTCTGCCATTCAGAGACAGCTTATCGCAAGAGTCCGGAGATACTGAAATGAACCTGATAAAAACCTTTCAAAACAACAGAGCGTCTCCGTTGTAAACATGACCTTTCCCCCAGTTCCCAAGCAGAACTCCCCCCTCTTTACAGCTGTTTGGCCTTGCAACCTATAGGGTTACATGGCAGTCACCCTTTACATTCCTCATCCTCCCCCCTTTCCCCCTGTCTGTGACCTAAAACACCTCCCTCACGTGCAAAGCGGCCGGTTGGTGACGTATGTGTGCATGGCTGCTGCATGCATGGGGAGTGATCAGATGGTAATGTATGGGGAGGGGCGGGGTCTTAAGGGAAGATATCTAGAAACAGAGACTCTGGAGCTACTTGGTGCTTTAGTTTGCTTTGCGAGGCAACAACTTTTCATTACTCATGTGGAAATTAGTTTCTGTGTAGAATTGTTTGCCTCTGATGAAAGATTGACACCTGTACTCCAAAGGAATGAGGGCTGCAGGGTGACCGGGGGGCGGGGGGGGGCGGGGGGGTCAGAAGGATCTCCTGAACTTTGGCACACTTCCCATTCATACCATTGGGAGACACAGAGGATGGGTTTTGTCTTGTTCAGGGATGAAGGGGGGGAGGGAAAAAGAGTCCACAACAGCAGGGGGTGGGGGGTTGATACATCTGGGGGAAAGGTTGCTCACTCAGGAGGGAAGTCCACACGTTTGTTTTGAGCCTGATGCCATAAAAAGTGGGACGAGGTTCGGAGATAAATTTAGACTGGCTTTCCCCATTTTTCTCCTCCTTGGCTCAGAGGGAAGTGTTATCAATGAAAACACAGAGTCTCAGATATACGCCGCCTCCCCAGACTATCTTTCCTCTCCGCTCTAAGTGATCCACTAAAGATGCTTGACCCTGACTGAAACTCTTTTTGAGACTGTTGAACTTTCTCCCAGTTGGATCCCTGCCAGGGGAACTTGGCCATTTCTTCTGAAGACTTTTGTGTTCTCCTCTTTATGTCCATTATGTCCAGACACTAGGCACCTTTCAGCTGATTCACATCCATAACCAGCTTTCCAGTTTTACATGAATCATATTTCCATTTAAATTTGACTCAGTGTTTAGTTTTTGGAATTCCAGTTTCAGTGTTTATTTCACATCTAAATGAAGCATTACAATTGCTTCTGAATTTCAGACATCTACAGTAGTAGCCATTCAAAATATAAAATAAAAACATTTAAAAGAAGGAAATAGAAAAGTGTTGGAATAATTATGTATAAGATGTGTGACATATTACTGTTCCAGAGAGGTGTTGCACAAGCAGTATAGGTCAACTATATTGCTCAAGCTTAACGAAACCAGGAGGTTCTCGGACTATTTGACCGCAAGACATTTAAATGCAAATTGATCTGTTCACTGAGGCTGCAAATTTAATTGTATTTCTTGTTTCCTATTCCTTTAGCGCAACCTCAGCTTGTGTAACTAGGGACCCCCCCTCTGACTTTAATAAATAGCGAGGAGAAAGCGGAAGAGTGGGTTGGAGATTTGTTTTTTTCTTCTGATATTGGAGTGAGACTGAGTTTTACTGATTGCATTCTTTTCAAAAACAATGTATTTGTGGAAATAACAGGTGATTTTAATCACGCCTCACTGTTACACTGTCAATTGTAAACATTCCAACAGTTTGTCAGCTGCTGAATCAGAGAAAATAAACTTTGGACTTGCTTTATGCAAATGTCAAGGACTCCTTTACAGTAGTAGCCATTCAAAATTTCCCCACTTTCCTTCATTTCCTTGGCTGATCCCCTACAATTCCTTTTTAAACATCAATTTTTGTACTAAAATATTCGTTCTGTCATGATTTGTGAACATTGAGATCTAAAGAGAAGCATCATCTCCTGGTCAGACCCTGTAATTCAGTGAAAGGGTGGAGTCGGAGTTAAAAAAAAAAGATGCACGCCCAGTAGAAGGCCATTGGCTGGAAGTTGGAGGGGTTTTTGCAGCCATTCTGCTGGCGTTCGACTGGGAAGGGCCATTTTGAATGGCTACAACTGTAAAAAAAAAACACAAAACAGCTTGCCCATTTCTACAGACTATTTTCAACAACATGATCTCTCAGCAGCATGTTGAGTAAATACAGTAAAGATTGGGTGAAATTAAATATCTCGACACATAACAACTGGGGGAAAGTTTAAAGACTGGGTTTCAGATTATTCAAGATTTCTATGGGGAGAAAATTTATCATTTTATACAGTTTTGTTGTTTTGTCTGCGACACAAATGTGGACTGAAAAAAATCTAAATCTAAATAAGTAAATTTTTTTCTTAAAATAAGTGCATTTGTTCTAGAATTGAGGAGATAAAAGAGACATTTTGCCAATGGAACAAGACAATTTAGATTTAAAATAAGGAAAGACAATTAAATTGTCTTATTTCAAGTGCATATTATCTAATTATTTTATTTTAAGAGTAAAAATACTCATTCCAAATTTAAACTATCTAATTTACCTACTCGAATTAAGGGTAAATACACTTAATTTAAGAAATGTTTACTTATTTCTAGATTGTTAAGTTTACTTATTTGCCAATGGAACTAGTATTTTTACTCTTAAATAAAAATAGATACGGTAATATGCACTTGAAATAAGACAAAGTCATTTTTTTTTCTTATTTTAAATGTAAATTGTCTTGTTCCAGTGGTAAAGTGTCTCACTTCCCTCCTCCATAAAAAATGCATTTATTTTAAGCGAAAATGACTTATTTAGATTTCAATTTTTTGCAGTGTATAGCTTTGTACACTGGAAAAACGATCTAGAAATAAATAAAAAAAATTCTTAAATTAAGTGTATTTACCCTTAATTTAAGTAGGTAAATGAAATGATTTGCCAATGGAATGAGTATTTTTACTCTTAGAATAAGATATTTAGATAAAATGCACTTTAAATAAGACAATATAATTGTGTTTTCTTATTTTAAATGTAAATTGTCTTGTTCCATTGGCAAAATGTCTCTTTAAACTTCTCAATTCAAGAACAAATGCAGGTATTTTAAGAAGAAATGACATATAGATTTTGATTTTTTCCAGTGTACCAGTTGTCACCAGGAGGTAAATTTAACTGGTTTGCATTAGGAATATAGGATCAAACTGGGATGCTGAATTCTAAGATTTTATTTCATTGCTTTGATCGTGAATTTCTATTCTAGAAATGAATCAGATCCGTTTTCTGCGTAAATTAGCAGGAGATGACAGGAAATATGGTGCGAGAAAATAAATTAAAATGTAATACAATTACAAAAGCCCTAAATATTTACTTAAGACATACAGATAATCTGTTTGGCTTCATTGACGCTATTTAAGCTATAAAAATAACAATAATGTAAATAGTTGTAATTGGTTGACAGTTGATCCAGAAAATCCACCTGTTGCCGTTTCTGCGATTAGATTGATTTTAATTGTCAGTGATTTAAGCCTCTTTCTGTCCTCAACCAACAGATGGTTCGCCACACTTGGCGTCAGATTAGGTCCAGTCCACTTAAGTCGGTGTGAAGGGAGGGGGATCTCTGACACTGCGGGGCTTTATTTACCGAGAGGGGAGTCGCGCTGCTCCTCTGCGCCATCGGCGTTGCTGCCGCTCCGCGGTGATGGCCTCTTTCCGGGCTGTTTGATCTGAAGGTCACAAAAGAAACATGAATGGAGAAGATTTCTCCATCAGAGAACCTTGTTTTTACGCGCTGCGTCTGAGCGCGGCTCACCTGACCCTGCAGCGTCCTGATGCGCATGTTCTGCTTGTCGAGCTTCTCCTGCTGGAGCCTGATGCGCTCCACCAGGTCATCGATGCGCCTGTTTTGAGTCTCCAGCATGAGCTTAAAGAAATAAGCAACACAAATAAAAACCTTTTAGATCTTTCTGATAACACTGCTCCAGAAAAAGGTCCGTGCGTAAAAATGAACCCAAACTAAACAACCTGCGGCCGGCTGGGTTTAACTTAAAACCAGAGACTAGCTGAACTTTAAGCTGTGGTTATGTAACTGCTTTGAAATTGTGTTCATAAATTCTGCTTTTATAAGCAGCCATCTGCTGCCTCTCAGCATTTCACCATCCAAGTCCCGGGGCGCTAGGAACCCATTTAGTTCTTCTATCATCTAAAGCAGCCAGAACCCTTTGTCTGCAGCCTTAAGTCTCTCTGCACGTACTGCACGACCCCTTTCATTCCCTTGAGCTGCTTACCACCCACTGCTGTCATTCAGTGCGCACTGCACACTTTGTCCCTTGCAGACCTCTAATGTAAAAGTAAAGAGCTTCAATTAAAAAAGGAAAAAAAAAAACTTTGTTTCCAAGTTTGAAGCCATTTTGCTTCCCATCCAGGAAGCTTTTTCATAGAAATGTCATAAATGTCACATTTTGAATTAAAAAGCTTCCTAGATGGGAAGCGAAACATCTTCAATCTTGGAAACAGTGTCCAAGTTCAGTTTTTTTTTAACCTTTTTTGGAATGACTATGACCTGGATGACTGAGAATCTTCACCAGCATAAACAGCTTCAAGTTTAAAGTATTGTAGGATAATAAAAGTCCCCAAAAACGAAGTTACCGTCTCCACATCAAATCACCTCCAGTCCCCTAATGGATTCACTCTCACCTGGATGCTGTGTCCATCACTGCTGTTCCTGGCACCGGGGCTCATGTGTCCCTGCAGCATGCTGTCCACCCTCTCCTCCAGCCGGCTCATCCTCTCACTCATGGTCCTCCTTTCCTGCTGGATCTCCTCCACTTTCTCTCTCAGCTCGGATGTGACATTGATCAGCTGTCCCTCTCTGTTCTCCATCCCCACAGCTCGAGTCTTCAGGGTCTCCCCCTCCGCCTGCTGCCTCTGGCTCTCCTTCCCCAGCTCAGCCATGGAGCGGTTAAAAGCTTTCAGCTTGGTGAAAATGTCTCTCATCTGACCTTTGGTTTTGTCTACATGCTCCTTCAGGTTCTGGCCCAGCTGCAGCAGGCCGTGGGCGATGATATTGAAGTCATCCTGCGCTGCGTACTGGGTGCGTCCTGGCGAAGCCCCCTTCCTTTCAAAGGGGAAGGCTGTGACCATGAGTACCAGCAGGCAGAGTGTCAGAGCTGCCAGGGAGGTCTTCATTGCTGCTGAATGGCTGACGCCCCCTTAAACTGTGTCCTGTCAAAGTTTCCTGTGATTCAGAGAGCTGAGGCTCCTGGATCCACAGACACAGCTCTACTGTTTTATAGTTTCCCAGCCCTCCAGTGTAAGCTGTGCAGCTGCCTGCCATTGGCCAGGCAAGCGGAGGGAGGGGTGCAGCTCCTCTCAGGTTTCTGTTCCTCCTCCATCTCTCTGTTAAGCTTTCATGTCATTCAGCTCCTGATGATATAACACAAAGGTCTGTTCTATCAGCTGATGGCAAACAGTCGTCCTCCCATCTTCGAGAAGCGGAGCTGAATCACAGCTGAGTTCAAACGATGTGACTTTTCCAGATAGTTTATCCATTTAGCAGCACAGGAACACCCTGAATGGACTGATAGTGATATCAGGAGCCAGATACAAGCTGATGAGTCTGAATGGTCGGTCAGTTTGTTCTAACTGTTCCGTAGGAGATGCGAGGAGTCACAGGAAACATTTTAAAATGTCTGAAGAAAGATGAAAACAAATCGGTTCCGCATCTCTGAGGCGGATTTCAGAATCAAAAATGGAATCTTTATCTGTTCAAACAAACATATGAGTAAATTTTCTGCCATTTTATCTGTAAAACTTATTAAGGGTTGTTTTCTGACCATTTCTTTTGTGACTATATATATATTTTTATTCATATTCTAATTTTGTGAAGCACTTTGTGACCTCCATAAATAAACATTACTTACTTAAACAGTTTCCTTAATAATATTACCAAATTAAGCAGGAGGATTAAGAAAAAGAAATGTAATTACCATAACAGGAACAGATCAGATATTAAAGGACATAGATAATTTTTCTAACATAAAACAGCCACAAAATGTCTGGAGCAATGCAGAATAAAAATGTCAATTTTATTGAAAAAAAAAAAAAAAGTATATAAATGCATTTTTTATTGATTTTGAAGAGTCCAAAATGTATAAATGTTAACTTCATGTTACGATGCCAACATTGACATGAAAGGATCAGATCATTAGGAATAGGAGGTGAAAGTCCCTGGAGCCACACTGGAAAAAGGATCTAAAAATAAGTAGAAATTTCTTAAATTAAGTGTTTTTACCCTTAATTTGAGTAGGTAAATGAGATAGTTTGCCAATGGAATGAGTATTTTTACTCTTAAAATAAGAAAATTAGATAAAATGCACCTGAAATAAGACAATGTTGTTGTGTTTTCTTATTGTAAGTGTAAATTGTCTTGTTCCATTGGCAAAATCTCTCTTTTACCTACTAAATCCAAGAACAAATACACTTATTTTAAGAAAACACAACTTATCTAGATTTCGATTTTTTTCCAGTGCAGATATAGCTTGGTGCTAGCGGCTCCATGATAGAGCTGAGAAATAATAAGAAAAAATAATAAAAAAGAGGCAAACATCGGTGAAGCTTTTAAAAGGTGTTGCTGGTTTAGGGAAACATTAGCATTAGTGGATCCAGAAACTGGCTCGCAAACAGTAAAGATATAGACCATGTGAGTATGACAGCGCCACTTACTGGTCAGGAGGAGTTAAAGTTAAATAAGCGAGTAAGAAAAAAATATGTTATTTTCACTTTTAATCTTTTTATTTGTTTAAAAAAACATATATTTTTTTTGTTTATGACAAAACATTCTTAAGAGCTAAAGAAAACAGAAATAGTCCCCCCTTTATAACATTGAAGAGGAGATGATGATTCAATGATCAATAACCAGAAATAGAATCTGATAATCGATTATCAGTAAACTGGTTTGCTAACTGAGACTTTAGGCATCAACCTTATGTAAAATTAAAGCTGTTTTATACATTTGTAAAAATGTGACGACCAGCAGCTTCTCGTTGAAGTCTTAAAGCTACAGTGTGTAATAATTACAGGGATATACAGTCAGAAATGTAATATATTATACATAACTATGTTATTTATCATCATCTACGAGCT
>NW_015151448.1:272398-274206 GCF_000732505.1 Cyprinodon variegatus | reverse complement strand
AGGACTGCTGGCTCTAATGGCGATATTTTTGTTTATTTGGCAAAATGTTCATTTGATTTTTGTTTAACTGAATGTGTTCATCATTATTCCCCCAATAAATGAAAAAAGTAATAATTTAATATTATCTAGAGACTAATAATAAAAGGAGGTGAAATGCAGCTCCAGACGAGCAGAGCGTGTGGTGATGTCATCAGTACGCTTCTGTTCCAGTTGACCCACATTTATGCTGCGTGCTCCCGTTCTCCGCAGGTCCATAATTTCCTGTGTTCTCTTCAAGAACATACTCGGCTGGAGATTACTGGAGGTTTCTTCCTGTTAAAAGGGAGTTTTTCCTCTCCACTGCCGCTACAAGCATGCTTAGTGTGAGAGATTGTATTTGAGTCAATGAGTCGATGCAATCAGCTGGTTTTCCTTAGATAGAAAACTGAATCAATTTGACTGGATGATCTGGTGAACTGGAAAGTGCCTTGAGATGACTTGTGTTGTGAATTGGCGCTATAGAAATAAACTGAATTGAATTAAACTCGGTAAGAACACGAGTCCGTACTCACGTTCTTATGAATTGAGAAACGGCCATTGAAAAGCGCTCTAGCTAAAAATGAAAGAATGTTCAGAAGTTTGTTTTTTTTACTTTCTTAAAGGGAATTTTGAAATTTCAGTGTTTGAATTTTCAAGAATTTATTTTTTTTAATGTGTAAATTTTCAGTTTGAAATTTAATCTTTTGCATTTTGACTGATTTATCTCCATATTTCTTTGACTCCATATATGACCGCTAATAAACAAAATAAAGTGTGAGAGTTATCCGTTGTTAAAATCAGCCAAAAAATCAGTTTATTTCTCATCTTAATAAAATTTGCATTTTTTTAAAGCTGGAGACACATCGGATGGAATAAGCTAAATAAAATTGACACAATGTAGCGTTTTCTTGTATTTCCTCACTGATGACATAAGGCTTGAATGTTGCCATGGAGTCGAGGGTGTGTACGAAACGGTCCCACGTGTCTTTGTTTAAAGATCTGCTGCTCGGCAAATTGTGAAGACTGTGAGAATCAGGGGAAAGTTCACAGCAAACCGAGTGCCAGTGGTACAGAGAGGGGGGGTCCTAACAGCCCCCGCCTGGTAGACAGTGGCCCACCACAGTCTGTGATCAATGCACAGAGAAAAGGCGGCATTAACCCTCTCCTGTCCACAGCCCAGACTATGTAGGTGAAAGGTGAAAGCTCAGTATCCATTACAGACTGAGTCATGTCCTTTTTAATCTCATTCCAAGCATGTCTCTTTGTTTAAATAATTATTTTCTATTATTGTAGACAATAAAAACATCACTAACAAAAACCCACGCTTTTAATTCACTAGTTCTACCCATAAAAACAAGAGGAAGAAGTAAAAAACAAACATCTGGTCCCTTTTTTTAAGTTTTTACAAGCAGCAAAAGCAATTTATGTCCAAAAACAACACGAGAACGGCTTTAGTGGGATTTTATTTTCGCTTAACTAAAACTAAAAAAGCTGTATGGAAAATCTCTCTCTGCTTCCAAAGGAGTGAAGTGGTTGACTATCCTGCCAATTAAATGCTGCTCATTAAAACAGGCAAGGAGCGGGGGCACCTCCGGGACTTTAGTAAAGTTTGCATTGAGCTGAGAGGAAACGACATCAGTAAAAAACAACCTCTACTGTCTGTTAGTCTTATAAATTTCATGTTTCACAATGTGAAAGAAAGCTTTGGAAATGTCATGAGAACAAAACACAGAACCCATTTGGAAAAATATGTTTTTCACTCAGGTCTTCTGGCTCCAGCCTGCTCTGCA
>NW_015151448.1:269371-271772 GCF_000732505.1 Cyprinodon variegatus | reverse complement strand
TGGAATAGTTTCTCAGCATCACCTCTGGACAGGAGATTTCTAATTTCTGCAATATTCGTCAGATGAAAGAAGGAAATTCTAGAAACCTCTTTGATATGGGATTTAAATGACAGGTCCTGATCAAAAACAACACCAAGATTTTTTACTTTATTATTTGAAATCAGTTTAATCCCATCCAAATGAAGTGAATTGTACTGAATTGTGCTATACAAATAAATTTGCCTTGCCTTGACATGAAAAATAATGTTCTGTCAGATGAGCATACCTGGTCAGACCAGCATACCCATAGTCAATAGGCATGCGCAAGAAGACAAATTTGTGTTTATCCCTTTAGTTTGGTATGAAAAATAGACTTTAATCGACCTCAACGGGCGTCTATCCCTTTAGTCATATAGCCAAAAAAAAAAAAAAAAATAAGGTCAGATCGCCATACGCTTGCAAAAACACCAAAAAGTAAGTAATTAAATTGGTTTTTTGTACATCACTAAAGGTATAAACGCCCATTGAGGTAGTTTAAAGTTTATTTTTAGGGTTCAGACCTTTGACTTTCCAGAGGTAAACACAAGATTAAATTAGACTCGGAGCCCCAGGGAGGCCAGAGGCATACCACACATGGTTAACATTCAGCATCCTTTTAAACACCCCAACAATGAGACAGTTTTCATGTCAAAAGGGATGAAAGAGAGCAGATAGAGTTGGTCACAGTAAAGGCTGAGCCCATAGCTTTGTCCAGGAGAGAAACAAGACTACACTGAAAAACAGGCCCAGCTCTATCATCTGTATGTTGATGGTTAGCTGCCCAGCTGATAACTCCCATTGGGATGGTGTCACAGCTGAACTGAACCAGGCCAGAATAGACTACTATGATGGGAAAACGCGGCTAGAACTAAAGTAAGCCTTTGAACTAATAATAATGCTAAATTGCAGAATAGAGATAGAATGAAGTTGTGAGGATATGTGATCTTCATGTCCTCCTGCAGCCCAAGGCTATAGCAGCATAACTGTAGCGATAGCTCAGGATAACCTCCTCTCTCCTGCTCTCTGAGCCACTCTAACTATAACCTTTATCAAAAAGGAAGGTTTTAAGCTTAAAAGTAGACAGGGTGTCTCTCTCACGGACTAAGTTTGATTTGATCAGTTTGGTTTCAAATGAGCTCAAATCGTCCAACTGGAGAGAGGAAATGTTTAATACCGAAACTTAGTAAAACTCAATTTTTATTCAGATTGAAATGTTAAAAAGGTTTAAATAAATGAGCATCAGCCTGGTTCACAGGCTACGTTACCACATGTTTCTGATCAACACCTCCCCACAGACGCTGATTCAATTTCCCAAAACGTCCTCTCCTGTTCCGAGCTGCAGGGTGACCTTTTACCCAGTTTCCACACACAGAACATCTGTAGCTCGCGGGGAAGCAGAGATGGGGGAATATTTAGGTGCTGGACGCTTCCACAGCAGTAAAGCTCTCATTCCCATGGATGGAACATCCATTTCCGGCTCTTTAACATGGTTTTAAGACGGATATTTCCTTAAAAAGACAATCTGATAAAGGATTTTTACGTAATTATCACAGTTTAAAGAACAGCCTTTTCTTATTCTAGTATCATTATGGAGTGAATACTTATTTTGCTCTATTGCTGCAACCAAATAACAATTTCTAAACTGAAATTTTAAAAACTGCGATTAAGAAATGAAACTTTCATGATCAAATAGGGTTTTTAGAGGAACTTCTGTTATTTCATTTTTTTTCCTCTCCCTCCTAATCGCTCAGTGTCTCAGTGGCACTGGTGTCTATCTCCAGCAGTCTATAGGCGAAAGGTGGGGTTCCCTCTGGACAGGTCAATAGTCCATCACAGGGCAACACAGAAACACATAACCATGCACACATACACTCACACCTAAGAGCAACTTAGAGAAGCCAATTAACCAATTAAGTCATGTTTGTTAACCCCAGAGTACCAAGAGACCCACGCATGCAGGGGAGAACATACAAACTCCATGCTGAAAGACCCTGGGCCAGGAACTGCACCTAGAACCTTCTTGCTGCAAGGAAACAGCGCTATAAACTTTTTCATATTTTTTTATTAGAATTATGTCATATATGTGTGTGAGAATATACTATTCTTATTAGTTGTTTTTATCAGTTATTATTTATTTCTTATATTATGTGTAAATGGTGGTGACACTGATTTTTGTTTTTGTTTTTTTAAGCATATGCACTGATCGATCGATGGCACTTTTTTAAATTTCGTTGTTCTTGTGACAATGACAATAAAGATAAATTGAATTGAATTGATAAATTTAAATATACATGTATAACATGATTGTAACATGTAACATGATTGTCCAGAGTGAGCAATTTTTTGGGCTTGAAGTGAAGAGAATGTGAGCTGTAAAACTTAT
>NW_015151448.1:265522-267007 GCF_000732505.1 Cyprinodon variegatus | reverse complement strand
ATGAAAATTACTCTTAATTAAAAACACTTATTTATTGAAAAGTATGTAATAATTTCATATTTTAAGTACTTTCAGAGGTTTGAATTCTGAATATGTCTGGACTTTTCCTTTAAACCTTTGTTAGAAATTCTCAGATTACAAACTCCCTCCAATGAGGTAAGAAAAAAACTAATTTCATAAAAAAGTTTTTACTGTATGTGTTGCAAAGTCCACTCTGTTTAGTCTTCAATACAGATTGCTATATTTTATATATATTTTTGTTAAATGGTGCATTTGTTTTATGCCTCTTATCACTAACTGCATATGCTGTGTGTCTATGCGACAACTTTGATCCATTAGTTTTGCAAGAAAATAACATGTTTTGTAAATATAAAAAAAGTACAATCCCGAAATGAAACTTTGAAAGACTTCTTAAAGGGACATTGTGTAAGAATTACTGCCATCTAGTGTTGAAATGGAGGCATTCCACTCAAATGAACACTAAACCCTGTCTTGTCACTGCCTCAAACAAGCTGCAATGGTAGCCACCATGTGCCAAAAAGCCACGACTGCGTAGATCTGAAGCAAGGTGGAATGTACTGTGGCAGGGAAATTATCTGCAGCTATGAAAGCTACTAAACACACGTAAACCAGGTGGTTTCTATGATATAACACTGTCCAATTACACCAAATGGATAAAAGTTAGCGTTAGGCAAATTTAGGCGCTACGGTTCATTTGTCGAGGAGAACCGTGGTAAATTCAGGCTCCTTTTAAAGTTGTTCTCCTTCATTAGCTCCTTCCACCTGGAGAAGGATTGTCTGACCTTTAGCCTAGTTTCAAAATGTCTGGTTTTATTGTCCTTTTTTCATTCAACTGTTTATTAGTATTTTTCACATTTATATTCATACAAAATGTACATGATAATTTCAGATTCAACATAACATATCATAAAACCTTAACTTGGGAGTCAGAATTCTGAGATTAAAGTCAGAATTCTGAGAAAAAAGTCAGAATTCTGACATTTTTCCCATACTAAACTGAAATAAAATTTAAAAATCAGTTAACTTTTTTTTTTTCCACTGGCCGTAATCCTCTTCTGTAGAACTGACAGCAAGTGGAACGTGTCATTATTCCACATGTTAGTACCATATTATCCCTCGCCGCTCTCTGTACTTTCAAGATGGCAGACTGTCGTGGCGTTTCGCAGACAGGTAGTTAGCCTTATATATGAACTAATAGAAAATTAGAAAATGTATCTGATTATTAGTGAAGGTAATAATACACCAATAATAGCATATATGTAAAAATGGTAATTGATTTCAGGCAGTGAAAAAGAGAAATTGTGTCATAATATCCTTTAAAAAAGAAAAGGCTTTGAGTAACTGCTGTTTTCTCAGTTTAGTTTATTCTCTCATTAATAATTTCTACTTTTTTATAATTTAGATTTTTTTTTTCCAACTGTTAGAAATATTTTATTTATACTCTTACTTTGTTTGTGTTTCATG
>NW_015151448.1:262949-265412 GCF_000732505.1 Cyprinodon variegatus | reverse complement strand
TAATAAATAGTAAGGAGAAAGCTGAAGGCTGCAGAGTGGGGTGGAGATTGTAAACTCCGCAGTCTCTTCCTTCTCCCCTCGCAAGTAACTAAATTAATTGTCTCTGTGCTTTCTTTCTTTCCCTGTATATTTGTATGATGTTTTAGGTGCTTAGACCTGACACCAACCTTCTCTTTTTCAGATTTACCTTTTCCCCTCTGTGGACAGGCTTTCTTTTAAAGCGGGGAAGGAAGACGCATTTCTATCGGTCCGCTCTACGTTAGAAGCAACATTTTTATCAGTAAAGAGCGAGTGTTCGTATTGAGCTTTAAGTGAAAAGAATGTGGTCCCTAAAACGCAACTTAAAAATAATGAAATGTATAAAACTCAATGTAAAAAAAAGAGAAATATGAAAAAAATTAATAGATGTAAAAAGTTTAAAAAAAGAAAACACCAAAAATATAATATAGAAAAAGAGAATATGAGAAAAATTAAATCTACGGAAAACAGCAAAGTTATTATCTTTACTAAAAAGTTTTTCAAAGTTTTATTTCTAGATTGCATTTTTTTTTCTTCAAATTTTCATCTACAATAATGTGTTTTTTGCTTGCGTCAGTAATAGACCAAAATGGGCCTTTTAATAGTGATCTCATGAGAGTAGCTTACAGAAGCCCTTCTGGGACATAAATTCAACACAGAAAAGATTAACTCTGACTCCCACGCCGAACTCAGTAGCTTCAAATAAATCAAACACATTATTATTATCTGGGGAATCCAAATAAAGCAGCTGTGGGTCCCAGACCCCGTTTTATAGCTTATCTAAACCACTGAACTGGAGGAGCTGCAGTTTGAAGAATCCCCAGAGTGTCAGAAGATGCAGATTTTCTCTCTTTGTGTCCCTAATGAGACCAACTGTAAGGTTCCCAGATATCTAAGCTGCTTTACACCAACCAATCTGCATAGTGTAAAGCACTAAAGAATCCTTTAGCTCACTGAGCACAATGCTGCTGATTTATTACCTCGTTATTTTTAATTAGCTGAAGGTAAAGCAGGAGTAGCTGGAGGACGCTTGAACTGAGAAGGAATCTGCCACGAATGAAGGCTTCCTGTCCTCGGAAGGATGTAGAAATTGGCAACAGAGCTGAGCAGCTGCAAGTGGAGGATGTGAGAAGTAAACGGGCCTTCGAGAACCCCGACTGAGAGAAGTGAAGAGAAAAGTTCTGGAAGAACATTTTGTTTAAAACATTCTTTCATAGCAGCAGGGGGGGTTGACCCAAAACTGTACTTTAGAGCAGCTGTGGGCTTTGAAACACTGATGTCTCTGCAAAAAAATTATTTCTTTTATGCGTCCGACTGCTGGAGCAGGGAGACAATATTCTGTCAATGTGTTTGGAAAGTAGTCAGCACTTCAGTACAGAGATCAGACGAACTGACGTCCGCTACCAGCTCTGAAAATCATTAACATCCATGTTTCTCTGAATAAATGTGCTGCCAAACCTGTTAAACTATGATAATATTAAGTCACACAAACCCCTCAGCTCTCATGATTGATCTGCTTGATGTTAATCCAGGCCTCAAAGCTGCAAAAAAAACTTAAATCCATCAAAATCTTTCAATTTTTTATTTCACAGATGCTAAATTTATAGTAAAAACTGTGATTACATCATTACAGTGAATAAAATAAACATTACATAAGTCACTATTTTTTACCATAAACATATTTATGCAAAAGGAAGTGTTGGAATTGTGTTTCTTATTTCTGGAAGAGCCTGTTACACTGGAAAAAAATTGAAATCTAGATAAGGCATTTTTTCTTAAAATAAGTGCATTTGTTCTTGGATTGAGGAGATAAAAGAGACATTTCGCCAATGGAACAAGACAATTTACATTTAAAATAAGAAAGCACAATTGCCTTGTCTTATTTTAAGTGCATTTTATCTAATTATCTCATTTTAAGAGTAAAAATACTCATTCCATTGGCAAATTATCTCGTTTACCTAATCAAATTAAGATTAAATACACTTAATTTAAGAAATTTTTACTTCTTTCTAGATCGTTATTCCAGTGTAAGCTTGGAAACCAGTTATTATTATAACAGGAGAGGGTGATTAGTGCCCGATTAGATGTTTTATCTGTTCTACAGGTCTATATTTTCATAAAATTTGCTTTTACAAAAAATAAATCAGGTTTAATATATTTTTAGCAGGCATCAAATAAGATTCATGTTGGAACATTTTCAATATTAAGCGTACAGTTTGAAATATTAGCAGCGCAAAAAGGGCCTGCTACATATAGAATGTTAGTTAATTGCATATTTAATTAATTGCTGCCTATGTTGCACCTAAACACATTTTTAAAGCACACAATAAATTATGGTGCGCAGAATTTAAAAAGTTAGCAGATGAACAATTGTAATGACACATTTCTATTATTTCAACCTGGAGAGATTCACAAAGAGAAAAGCCGCAACTAGGAAAAACTTAT
>NW_015151448.1:258656-262909 GCF_000732505.1 Cyprinodon variegatus | reverse complement strand
GTGCAGCTTCTCTGTTGAAGCCAAAAACAAGCTAAAGTAGTGGGAGAAGATAAAAAAAGTTAATAAAAGTAGGTGTCCGAGTTTGTGAATGTGAGTCAATAAATTTGTTGTCAACTCATAAATACATGTCACATGTTTCATCTGTGATAACAGAAGTTTATCCATCCATTATCTGACACGCTTGTTCCAATTGGGGTGGCGAGGGGTGCTGGTGCCTATCTCCAGCTGTCAATGGGCAAGAGGCAGGGTCAACCCTGGACAGGTCGCCAGTCCATCGCAGGGCAACACAAAGACAAACAACAAGGAGAATTTAGAGAAGCCAATTTACCTGACAGTCATGTTTTTAGACTGTGGGAGGAAGCCAGAGAACCCACGCATGCTCAGGGAGAACATGCAAACATGCAGAAAGACCCCAGGCTGGGAATTAAACCCAGAACCTTCTTGCTGCAAGGCAGCAGTGCTACCCACTGCACCACTGAGCAGCCTAACTGAAGTTTAGAACTTATGAATACAAGTAACAAAGATTGTACTTTGGAATGGTACAAGTATGGATCACAACTTTAACACTTTATAGGGCAAGTTACCATTTTTGATGACTTGCATACCTCTTACAAATGGAAATAGAAAACAGGTAAAAAGCTAATTGAAAAGTTAAAAAGTAAAGTTAAAAAGCTAATAACCCTAGTTAAAGTTGTACGGAAGCAGCTGTTCCAACCGTTGCATTTTCAAATTCTCCCAAGTGGTGCCCGACTTTACACAAGTGAATAAAGTGAATGTGATTGGTCGTTTTTTAAGGGGGCGGGATTGTTGTGGCAGACGGTTTGCAAGCAATTTTGGTTGTTTGTCGGAAGCGTTGTTGCTAACCAGTTAGCAACTTACTGCTAGTAGGTTCCCAATGAGAAATTCCATTAGGTCCAAGTAGCACTAAATTGGTGACTTATACCCCATTTACACTAGCCTTGAAAAACCAATCCACGTCGAGACCAGTCCGAGCTTGGAACAGTTAACCAGGCCGAGCTCGGTTCTGACGACCGTTTACACATCACGCTATCTCGGGTCCTCGACTCCTCGCCTCCTAGTGACGATCTGCGGTATTACTGCCAGTATTGAAGGACGAAATCAAGCAGTTGGTGGCGGTAATGCACCAAAAGTTGTTTGCCAACCGCCATAAAACACAAGAAGAAGAAGACGCAGAAGGAGTGAATCAANCACATTTCTATTATTTCAACCTGGAGAGATTCACAAAGAGAAAAGCCGCAACTAGGAAAAACTTATTGACACGAATGAAAGAAGTTCTTTGGCGCACGGGCCCCGGCAGAAGGCTTTGATGCTGTGAATAAACACTCACTTGGATGAGTAACCTAGAAACAGATTAGAGACACTGTTGCACTTAAAAAATGATCTAGAAATAGGTAAAATTTTCAGAAATTAAGTGTATTTACTCTTAATTTGAGTGGGTAAATAAAATGTTTTGCCAATGGAATGAGTATTTTTACTCTTAAAAGAAGATATTTAGATAAAATCCACTTGAAATAAGACAACACAATTGCGTTTTCTTATTTTAAATGTAAATTGTCTTGTTCCATTGGCAAAATGTGTCTTTTACCTCCTCAATCAAAGAACAAATGCCATTATTTTAGGAAAAAATAACGCATCTAGATTTCCATTTTTTCCAGTGGGAATAAGGCGGAGGATGAGCGGGACTGAGAATAGTCTGAGAAGGGGTGGATGTTGATTGGCTGAAGCTGAATTAAGGACATCGCAGGTGGTTAGCTAAAGCTTCCTTTACCGATTTTTCTTTTTAAAAAAAAGTGTTTTTATCTCACAATTAGTGGCAAAGTTAGTTTTTTAGTTAGATTCCAGTCAGGTGACTATCTAACAGCTTTCTCTAAAAACCAGTTGAGAGATTCCTCTGCTCCATGTTTGGGATCATTACTTTGCTGAAATATTCACCATCGTTTCATCTTCATTCATCTAGTAAATGGCAGCAGAATGTCTCAACACATTCTTGCCTTCGATTATATGAAGTGTGCCAGAAAAGCAGCCCCACAAACAACCCAGTGATTCCTCAAAGAATTTCTTACAATGGACGTGGAATTTCTTCAAAGAAAACAAAGCAAATGCCCTGGATGCTCAATTACCACACAAGACTTCATTTCGACCATTTTTAAAACTTTCCTGCACAAAATTCTGCTCAGATGAATGCAAAACTCTTTGCATAACAAAATACGTTGTACAACACCACAAAAACACCATAGCTATATGAAGCTCAGAGGTGTGGGAGCATCATAGAAATCCTACTGTAACCAATAAATAAACAGATGGTTTTAGAACAATAGGTTCGCCAAAGCCGAAGCTCCTACCTGTAACAGTAAATAACTAAAGGAGCTCAAGAAGTAATACAATGTTAACTACCTAAATGATTCATGCAGTATATATAGTCCTTCCTTGTCATGCATGTCCTTGTGACGGTTGACATGGTGTCATTTTCTATTTCTCCAAACTGTAAAATCCTATTTATTCAAACTGTGAAATCCTATTTATTCAAACTATAAAATCTTTGCAACAGACTAAATTATAATGAAAATAAAATGCTTTCTTTTAACCAAACTATGATGTTCCTCTTATATTTGGCAAATTTATGTTCGAATATTTTGCAAAAATATGTTGCGGTGCATGATGGGGTTTTGCATCTGAAGGGTAACGTTTCCCTTCTTCTGTGCATTGTTAACAGGTTTAGATGTTTCCCAATCTGGGGGGGTTGGGTGGGGGTTGGTGTGTCCATAAGTCGGCCAGTGTAGATGGAAAAATGCCGAAAAACGTTCCCGATCTGAGCCTGGTAGCTTCATCTGTCGTAGCGTTGTTTAGCTGTGACACCATCTAGGAGGGAAACATCGGCCGCCAACAACTTAATAATAGATCATACAGTTTGTCCTGTGTGGTCCTGTTTCTCTGCNGCCGCCAACAACTTAATAATAGATCATACAGTTTGTCCTGTGTGGTCCTGTTTCTCTGCTAGGCATCACTATGGGATCAGCTTAACTGTTTCCTTCCTAAAGAAAGCCACTTATGGGGCTAGTTTACGGTAACCTTCTCTGACATAGAAAATATGTATAGATCAATGCTTCTGTGTTCCTTTTCAATGTCTACTTTGGTCTCCTTTAACCCCTTTTTGGTTTTGTCAGAAGGCTGCTCAAGCTGAGGCTGGTTTCTTTCCATTAAAAGTGACTTGTTTCTCTACACCAGCACTGCATGCATGCTGGGTGTGAGGGATTGCTGTAGAGTCAACGACACAATGCAAGCAAATTTCTACTGTCGCCACATGCTCATCCGATAGAAGAGTCAATTAGTCGACACAATCAGCTGGTTTTCCTTGGATAGAAAACTTTGAACCATCTGATTCTATGTTCTGGTTGACTTGCCTCAGTAAGGAACCTTGAGATGACGTCTTCTTAACTGGACTATAGAAATAAACTAAATTGAATCAGGTTGAATTGAAGCTGATATTCATTTTCAGCAGCATTGTTAGATTTGACTTCATTTTCTTTAACTTAATTCATTTCCATTTAAGTAAATTTCTGAGTTTATAGATTATTTGGGTTGTTGCCAACACAGTGAAAAAGGTTACGTCATTAGCAGCTTTAGAATTACTATAAAAATGATGTGCTCAATGCTTACTTTATTTGCTGTGTAACTGATTCAGTCATGCTAGTAGAAAGTGTGGCTGATCAAATTCACAGTGTTCTGGAGCACATTTAAGGTCTGAGTCCATCAATCTGCTGTTTAAAATATCCTATCTAAATGGAAAACATATGTTAAAGTTCCTAACCTTCCCAGACCTTCCAGGCCTCAGTGGGTATGTTAAAATTTTAATGTTCATGAGAGTGAAATGAAAAAAAGATAAAAAAAATTAAAAAAACAACTGAGGAAGTATGGTTAGCTCCCAGAACACAGACGAGACCCAAGCAGAGAAGTTCAACCATAAATAGAAGCATGTATAGAGAAAACGAAACACTCTCACACCACAAACAGCTCTTTGCTGTCAAGCATGGTAGTGTCAGTGTGATGATTTGGAACTGTTTTAAGGCCAAAGGAGGCCTCTGAATACCAACGCTTTCTACAGTTAGCTAATATTCCAGCTTTTCCACACAACTCTGTGTTTCATACATCTGTGTCTATTTAGCCTGAAATGATTGTATACCTAATTCTTAACTTTGATTGTGAAATCTATTATGGTAAATGGCATGTACTTA
>NW_015151448.1:254761-255978 GCF_000732505.1 Cyprinodon variegatus | reverse complement strand
TGATCTGCGAGTGAAACCTTGAAAGCTTGCGAGATCAGGATGGTCTCACGAGGATAGAAGGTCTGTGCCCTCCGGGTGCTTTTCTAGTTTGTAGCTGCTTTTGACCCAGTGTAAGTAGGTTCGTTGTTATTGTTTGTCTTAATTTAACCCTCCCAGTAAATTTTATTCTGCTTTTTTCGCTCCATTTATTTTAAGGCTGTACGGCATTTTGGTTGAACTTTTGAAGGTTGTTTAAAAAAAAAATCAGTTTAGATTTAATGTTATTGTAATGTTTAAATCTCTGATGTTTTATCAAGCCTCACAGTGTATTCCTGGTTCCAGTCCATCCCATTAAAACCAAGTCACCTCTAATGACCACCGTGATCCTCTGTAATCTCTGATCCGGGCTCCTAATTGAGTTTATGTGGCCTTGGACAGCAGTATAAGTAGAGGGGGAGATGCAGGCAGCACACTGTTATGGATCTTAAAGTGGGAGAATAAATCTTCTTTATTGGGGTTTTGTAAACCAGTAAGAAGAGTCGATTTAGCTGAAATCTTCCATATTTTCTTTCATTTAATTTGCTGCATTGTTATAGAAATTATATTTCTCTCTGTGTCTGAAATGAATGTAATCACTGCTAACCAGATGCATTTACACAGCAGAATATAAATCCCTGTGAGAAATGATTAGTCGACTTAATGGTTTAAAAAAATAAAAAACAGGATGGGCAGTCTGTTAATAAGACTATTACACTTGATTAGATGTGTTAGAATTGTCTTAGCCTATAGGAGACAAAAATATGATCAAAACATTATTTTACAAGATAATTTTTTCTTTAAACAGTTTTCATTTGAGCATTATTAAGATTAAATATGTAAAAAAAAAATGGTAGAGTGGTTCTTGCTCCAGGACAATACAAACCAACTGATTCGTGGATGTTTTTCACAGTATAGCATCTGCTTGTTCCAGAATAGAAAGGGTCTGGTTGATATATGAGTTTAAGAGCAGCATGTTCCCAGCTGCAGCCAGACGGGCTGAAAAGAGATACTCTGGAAAGAGAAGCAGGGCTCTAAAGACAAAAGAAAAAGCTATTTTTTTTTTTAATAAAAAGGACATAGCAGAAGAACTCCCTTAGCTTTGTTAGAACCAGTCCAACGTGGGCTGGATTCATTTCTGACTTCAAATCTAAATATTAAAGGAAAAGTCCAGTGATTTAATGAATTTAGTGTTAATCAGT
>NW_015151448.1:251125-252976 GCF_000732505.1 Cyprinodon variegatus | reverse complement strand
TGAAAACAGTACTGGTATTTCGCACGGCAAAAATGAGGGGGGGGCGCAAAACTCAATCTCGCCTAGGGCAACCAAAGGGCTAGAACCGGCCCTGTTTACAGACCCCCGAAACGCCGGCTTCGTGTGGATGAGAGGCTGGTTTGGTGAAAAATTTGTGCGTTTAGGCCAGGGTTCGGCTTCGTGTGGACGGGGCCTAAGAGAAAGAGAGAAATGCTAGGAGACAAATCCAGGCATCCTACCTATGCAAACAAAGTCATGACAACAATTCTGGAGTGGAACATCTACATGCTGTACTTAGGGCAAAAGAAAATTTAATAAAATCGCACAAAAAAATCAAGGTTAAAAAACAAACAACCTACTTTTAATTTTCTTTTAGCCCTAACCTCTGTCAGTGTTATTGTCTCAAGATGCAAAGAGTAACATTTTTAATTTAAGTCACCCTTAAAGACACCCTGTCTACTTTTAAGGCAAGGCTCAAAACTTTCCTTTTTGATAAAGCTTATAGTTAGAGTGGCTCAGGTTATCCTGAGCTATCTCTATAGATATGCTGCTATAGGCTTAGACTGCCGGAGGACATAGAGACCCCTATTTACTCAATCTGCTCCATTTTACTTCTATTCCCAAAATAAAAGCCTCATCTGAAAGTTGGAGCAGTATTTTGTTATTCCTGCTTCTTTCTTGGACATAGCTATAGGCTAAGCTTTTGCTGTGAATAACTCTTTGTGCTCTCTTGTATTCTTTTTGACATCAAAACAAACTCTTAGCTCATCTGCTAGACTGTTTCTTTCATGGACAGTTTCATGGAGCTAGTTTACCGTTACCGTCTCTAACAGAAATATTAAAGACATACTACTTTTGTATGTCTGCTTCTGTCTCCTTGAACCCCAGTCAGCCTCTGCAGAAGGCCGCTCAAACTGACCCTGGTTCTGCTGGAGGTTTCTTTCTGTTAAAATTATGGAATGATTTTTATATCTCCATATTTGCTGTATGAATGCTCTGTGTGAGGGATTGCTGTAGAGTCAATGACTCAATGCAGTTAGCTGGTTTTACTTTTAACTCATCTGACTGTGTGATTGGATTGTCTTTGTAAAAAGCCTTAGTGCTATCCAAAAAAAAGAATTTAACACCTTCAAATCAACCAACTCCATCTCAACTAAGGCTGTCAAAGGAGAAGAAGAAGCCCACAGTGCCTCTGGAGGAGCAGCAGACATCAACAGCTCAAATATGAGAATCTGTTGAGGTGACATCTTACCCTCATGCATCATTTCACTCTTTAGATAAATACAGTACGGCGGCTAATGAGTCTAAAATTTAAAATAAGATTTAGTCCTGTCAGATCTGAGTGTGCAGATAAAAACACCACCACTCTGTTTAGCTTATTCTGAGTCCGATGTGTTTTTGAAAAGTGTATTTTTGTCCCTTTTTTTTTTTCACATGACAACGTACTAAGAATGTGGCCCAGGGTTTCACATTATCAGACCCTGCACCTGTTGTTGTGCATCGCGAGAAGAGAAACAGTTCGCCCTCATCGCAGGGGATGGGAGCTGGAAAAATAAATTCTTGGCTTGTTTTTTTTTTTTTATTTTCCGACCTTCGCAAAATGCCTCCTTTCTCTCTATCCCCCCAAACACACACAGATGCTTTAGTTTATAATAAAGCAAATGAAGAACATTCAACCGTGTCTTGTCATCCTTAACACTCGTTACTATCACTGTGTCTGATCTTTAGCTATGGTATTTTGTTCAGGAAAACAGCTAACAGGAATCTGCTTCACATCTCAGGAGGGCTGTTTTTAGTTCATTTATATGAAGTTAATTTTGCTCCATCATTTTTGAAAGCAAAAAAAGGGTT
>NW_015151448.1:247699-248801 GCF_000732505.1 Cyprinodon variegatus | reverse complement strand
AAGATACAAGACAGCAAGCGACCTAGTTAGAGACATCATGAAGTAATTATTGCACTGTCCGTCCCAGTTTTACGTCTGTCTGGCTGCGCATGCGAACTGATATGTTTTTCCGAGGAAAAACGTCAAAAACGTACGAAATACTGTGCATAACTTTTCGTACGATTTCATACGAACTGATAATGAGAATATGTTGTTTCTGCTGACAACAACAATGGAAAAACAAAAATCACTCCATACATTTTTTTAAGTTTTTGTTGCTCAAAAATGCATAAACCTGTCAAATTCTTTTGCAGCCCACTACCATCCTGCGCAGCTGATGACAGCACATTAGGGGGGGTTTGCTGATAGACGGGGGGCCCTCAAGTTCAGTGAGCAGATGTGTTGAGCAGAATGACAGGGTGGTTAGGGGGTGATTTAGTGATCATGGAAAAAAGGACAGTATCAGGGAAGAAAAAAGGGTCAGGAAATGACTCCTAGTTACCTCTGAACTGGTTTTCCTCTTTATGTCCTCCGGGCGCCATTTGTAAAATCCAAGGGCCTCAATCCAAGCTTTAGGTTCAGGGATCACAAATCAGGGGATCTGCTGCATGTCCTGATATGCAGCCTGGGAGAGAAAAATGCTCCAGTTCTGCTCAAATTTCACTCAATTTCTGCTCAAAATACCGACTAGTTTTGCTCTGATAAAATGTCAGACAGGATAACATGGATGGAACTGAACAGATGTCCTGCATAGGCAGCTGAATACGTCTAGAGCTCTGATATTCACAGAATTAAAGCTACAAAAAACATTAAAATAATAAAAAAAATCGAAACATAATCAACATGTTGATATAAAATCTAATAAAAAGGGGAATGCATTGCCTCTCAGGATCAGATCCAGTGGTGGTTCTAGATAGAAATATACCAGGGGGCCAGGAGGGGGCCCGGGTGTTTCCACGGGGGCCCAGAAATCATGAAAAAAAAAGAAAAGGGATTGAAATATATTAATACAGCTGCATGAAGTGAAACTTCTATTCATTTAGGTTTAATTAAAATTCTACGTCTTATTAGGTCAATATGCATTTATAATTTAGGAATTTTACATATTTTTTTACTTGAAATT
>NW_015151448.1:244006-245893 GCF_000732505.1 Cyprinodon variegatus | reverse complement strand
TTTTTACTTAATTTTCGGATCTAGTGAAGTGCCTGTAGAAAAACGATCTACAAATAAGTAAAAATTTCTTAAATTAAATGTATTTACCCTTAATTTGAGTAGGTAAATCAGACAGTTTGCCAATGGAATGAGTATTTTTACTCTTAGAATAAGATAATTACATAAAATGCACTTAAAATAAGGCAATGCAATTGTGTTTTCTTATTTTAAATGTAAATTCTCTTGTTCCATTGGCAAAATTTGTCTTTTACCTCCTCAATCCTAGAACAAATACACTTATTTTAAGAAAAAATGACTTATTTAGACTCCGATTTTTTCCAGTGTACCGTCCTCTGTACCGCCCTCTGGTTATGTCAGTACTCAGCTGGTCAATATTTCAACCGTCAGATCATTAACACCGATGTTCTTCTCAGAACATTCACCAACCATTATCCCATATCCGGACTTGTTTTGCACCATCTGAACTCACCTTTGACCTCTTTAAAGTTTACTTGTACTCGCTGCAGCTCCTCTGACACCAGGTTCAACCAGGTTTTATCTTCTGTGTTTGTTCTGTATCTGGGTCGAGTCGGTTTTGGAGATACTGAATGAAGTCTGAGCAAAGTGACAGAAAGGCCGAGGGCGGCCGCTGATGTTTTCTCCACGCTGAGTCCGTCCTTGGACGCATGCAGACAAACAGAGCTTGGCCTTAGATTTAGAAAATGTGTGCAGCAGAGAGGGAATATGAGGCCTGAGGTGGTAAACATGCCACCAGGTGCTCTGAGCTGTGGAGATGGTGGAGTCCAACTGTTGATAACCTAGTTTTGGGGCCTTATATGGAGAGATATTTGCACCATTATTGTCATTGTTGTTTATCATTGGAAGTAGGGAATGCTTAAAAAAAAACGAAATTTAAAGAAATTTGTTTTAAAAATGGAACTTTGAAAAACATCTGAAAAGGTAGAGTGGAAGATTTTCGCGGATATTTGAAAAGACCAGCTTTNTCTGTTTAATTTTGATTTCAAAATGAATAATGAGCAGAACAATGTGTGAACTATAATGACAAAATGGCTCTAATTTTTTGTATTTGTGGTTTAGGACACAACTTTATACACTCGTGTAAAGTCGGGCACCACTCGGGAAAATTAGGAACCGAAACATTGGAACAGCCGCTTCCCTACGACTTTAAATCTATCATTGTCTTTTTAAAATATTGTTTTGGAATGGTAGCATGTAAAATGCCAAATTTCTAAGACTCTAAATTAGTTTTTTTTGACTATATATAATCATTAAAATTACACTGGAAAAACAATCTAGAAATAAGTAAAAAGTTCCTTAAATTAAGTATTTTTACCCTTAATTTGAGTAGGTAAATGAGATAATTTACCAATGGAATGAGTATTTTCTTTCTCTTAAAATAAGATAATTAGATAATTTGAACTTTAAATAAGACAACGCAATTGTGTTTTCTAATTTTAAGTGTAAATTGTCTTATTCCATTGGCAAAATGTCACTTTTACCTCCTCTATCAAGGAACAAATGCACTTAATTTAAGAAATAATTACTCATCTAGATTTTGATTTTTTTTCCAGTTTAAGGAATATAAAACCTTTGCCTTTTCCTTCGTTAGGCACAGCAGCTGTGATGTTTGCTCAGATGACGATGATCATTTCTTTCATGCAGAAGGAAAAAAATACCAGTGCTATGTTTTTTTAAGACTGTGTCCCCAATAATGTGCTTCTTTGTTTTGATCTATCACATTAAGTTCTGATTACACACTAAAGTTTGGAGCTTTATGATAAAATGAACATGATAAAGTTTGAGAGGCACACTGCAAAAAATGGAAATCTAAATGAGTCATTTTTGCTTAAATTAAGTGCATTTTTTCTTGAATTGAGGAGGTAATTG
>NW_015151448.1:238992-240056 GCF_000732505.1 Cyprinodon variegatus | reverse complement strand
GGCCTCTATTTATTTACTGAATTGCTGATTGAAAGTCACTTGAAGTAAAAAAAAAAAAGAAGTAAAGTCACCAGCCGCCATATTGTTACTCCGTAGTTAGATCGGTAACAATATGTGCGGAACAGCATCAAACAATGATGATGTTCTCATTTTAAGGGGGACTTAAGACTTTTTAGATAAAATTATCACTTTGACACACACTTGCTGTTTCATAGCATCAGTAGATTAACTTTAACTTATAATAAAAAATAGCCCCATCACATTGCATAGTCAGTATAGGACTGTAAATCATTCAATATAACATATTATACAAATCCATCACAACAAGATGAATGTGCTAATGGAGCATAATAATACAGATGTTTCAAAAGTGCTAAATACTGATATACATGTAATACACATGCATTGACGACATTATTGTTGTTATAAAATATTACATATAAGTTCAAAATTTTACATCAAGACTGAATTACAAGTACATGTCTGTTAATGCTGTAGCATTTTCCTGTTTGCAAATTGTGCATGAATGATGCCATATACATTTAAGCTCTGTCTGTGCATTAGCCTTTAAAAATGTTTGAGTTACTTTTTTTCCGTATATATAACATGCAATATATTTCAGCATATAACTTTTTCAACTGAAAAATACAAAAAACACTACAGAAACTACAGCATCATCCACTTAATAAAGACTTACTAAACTGACATTTCATGGTGAATTACTTTCTACTTACTCTACTTTCTATTTTCTAAAGTTAGACTCAATGTCAGTGGCTAACTCAGTCAATGTCTTCCAGTCAGTCTTAGATAGCCAGACTAATGTTGCACTACATACTATACTACTAGGATCCATCGGCGTATGTGTGAATACTCTTGGTTAGTTCATCCACTAACTGTAAATTACCTGTGAAACTTCGTCCAACAGCCGACAAACTGCCTGTTTTTGCAGTCAATTGTACACAAGTGGGCATTTTTAAAGGAATAGTACACCCAAAACATGATTAGCCTTCATTTTCTACTCACCCCCATGCTGAACAACACTCTGGAGTACTTTTTTGATATCT
>NW_015151448.1:235571-236635 GCF_000732505.1 Cyprinodon variegatus | reverse complement strand
TAACGTATAATGTGCATGCCAACGTTTTTGCAGTTTGCTTTTTCAGATTCCATTTTTTTTCTTTGAAATTTTGACTTTTGTAATATACTTTTTAAGATTTAATTAAAAAAAATTTTTGGGAAATTGCTTTCTTTTTAATTCCTCTGTAACAGATTTCCTCCTTTTGTCAAACAAATAGAAACGAGTCTGTTGCACAGATCACCCATAGTAAAATATCTAAATCTGGATTTGAAAAGAATAAAATTACAAAAACTTAATCTCCTAAAAAAGAAATCCAGTCAAAGCAGATTCAGGATAAAACTTTGAAAAGATGAAAAAAATAGGATTTTGAAAATGAAATCTGAAAAAATATCACATTGTAAAGACATATTTTTTAATAATACCATAAATGACTCTAACAACCCTTCTTTTTACCATTTTTGAAACATTTTCTTTCAATTTCCACCTTTTAAAGTATGTTCTTTGTTTTCAATAATATTGGAACAGATTTCTCCCCATACAGGAGGCCTTGATGACATTGAGCTGTTTTTATGATCACAGCTGCCGGCTGTTGAAGGATACGAATACCAGAAGCTTTCTGAAAAACACTTTTCATCTCCTTGTATGTTTCTGATCCAAAACTTGGTTTAAACACCTAAACAAGAAAACTGTTTGACATTAAAGCTAAAACACACTTTTCCATTCATATTTCTTTTGGAATGTATATCTAAAAAAGGAAAGGTGGTTTACCCATTTCCTGGAAAACCAACATTCCTGTACTTTTTTTAACTTCTCGGAGCACAGCCAGCCTGTGCCAGCATGCTTGGACTCTTAAACCTGGCAGCTGAAAAATCTCCAGGAGTTCATTTGTAGCCTTGTGTCGGTTTTCCTCCCTTGTTGCACAGACTGGTTAAAGCCACAGGAATCCTGCTCTCCAACACAGAACAAACACACTTTCAAATATACTAAAATGTACGGAGCCCCTCTGATGACATGGACAAAAAAAAATGTTTAATTGTGGCCACGAAGTAGTATTTCGCGGCCACGCAATAAGTATAACGTGCGCACGAAATACTTATTAATAA
>NW_015151448.1:229125-234615 GCF_000732505.1 Cyprinodon variegatus | reverse complement strand
TTATTAATAAGTATTTCGTGCGCACGTTATACTTATTGCGTGGCCGCGAAATACTACTTCGTGGCCACAATTAAAAATTTTTTTTGACCATGTCATCAGAGGGGCTCCGTAAAAATGGACTGCGTTACTGGATGGTAACTTGTGGGACTGGCAGTAACCAACAAAACAGGGAGAAATGAGTCCAACTTCAGTGGGCAGAAAAAATCGCTGCTTTTTGGGAGAGATGAGATTTCCACATGATGCACTCTGCTGATTCTGTGGGAATTAATCTTTAAAGTCATACGGAAATCATGTTTAAATGTCAAATCATTCTGGCTTAAACATGTATATAAATGTACTCTTTATCAGATGATATTGTCCCAAAAGTTAGAACATTTCTATTTTTAAAAAATTCTTTCTTAAAATCTGTTTTTTTCTTCTTTATTTTATGCAGGCCAGTTAGTTATTCATCAGCCTGAACACCTAAATTCGGCCAATCAAATATCAACGGTAATCTGTCAATCAAATTTTTTCGGTCATATCATCTTCATTCATATGTCGCAGCCAGTGATGGGAGTAACGGCGTTGAAAGTAACGGCGTTACTATCGGCGCTACCTTTTTTAGTAACAAGTAATCAAAATTATTACTCTTACTGTAACTATAATGCAGTTACAATTGTTGACACCCCGTTACTGCACGTTACTCAGGTCGCACAATTAACCTTTTCTCATGATATTTCCAATCAGGAGGTAACCTGAACTTCAGGCTCCTCTTTTAAAATATTAAATCAGTTAAACTGGTCACAGCAGTTAAACGTCATAGAGCTTTGCTGCCACCTGCTGGAAAGCATCAGAATTGCATAATGTTACAAGTAATTGCAGGCAAATGAATGGAGCAAAACAGTTAGAGGGCAAAATGGTGACAACAAAGGTTGAACTTGTTTATCTCAGAGGGTTTAAGGACTCAACTTTTAACTATGATCTTAACTGAAGAACTTGTGTTTGCAGATATTTTCCCCTCAGATTAGACACTCAAATTTTTGTAGTTTAGTTTAAACAGTAGAACAGGTGTCTGAAAAGTTGGATTTGTGAAACGCATTTTTCAGATGACAGTTTTATAAAGTAAATGTTTTTTTTTTTTTAATGACAAATTGGATTTAGAAAAGTTTTCCTTTTTTCTTTCAAAATGTGTGGTTTGGTAATAATTTAAGTTTAAAAATGTTATTTTATACCAGAATGCACACATGACTCTGGCAATTTTAAATCAGATTTTACTCAGCTACTATTGCACTGTTATGTATCCCCCTAAAAACATATTTAGATCTACAGTTGATTTGTGCCCTAATGAAAATATTAAGTTTTATTTTAAAGGATCATTTCTCACTACATGAAGCTGATATATTGAATTGCTGATGGTAACCTCCCCCAGTTTATAAAAAGTGGTTTAACCCTTCAACTCAGCAGCCAATAGAAAAAACAAAACTAAACCCACCAGCTCAAACTGGACAAATGGCTGAATGGTTCATAATCAAATGAAATCAACACATGGTTGCTGTTTTCCTCTCAACTTTACGTGTAACAAATTTAAAGGTGAGGACGCCGACAACAAGCAGCTCATAGGAGCGTTTATTCTGTGTAGACTTCTGATGCCATAGTAATGTTAGATCTAAATGGGAAAAGTGAAACCAGTAAGATAATGCACAGGATCCAGTCACTCAGCTGCAACAGTAAAACAGGATTTTAAAAAAATTACTGTTAATTTTTGTTTTAAGTCTCCATTTAGAAACAGGATATGAAAAAATATCTTCAATTTGCAGTTTTTCATATTAAATATAAACATTTTACAGATCCTCATTACCGTTTTAATTCTAAGAACCACTTTCAGAAGCTCTCCTGGTCCTCCGTACTAAAGTGAACTAATCTTTTAGAAACGTCTGACTGGGAGTCCGTGACCTACAGCACCGCCCACCTCCCAGTTTACCTCTACTATAGAGCTACGCTTCAGATGTAGCATCAGAAACCTTTAGACACAGAAGGTCAAAAGACTTCGAGTTACGAGTGAATTAAAAATAACCTTGTGTTTTGTCCAGAGAGGTGGATCTTAAGAGTCTGGGGTTAATTTGATGCAGGACCTGGTTTTAATTCAGGGTTTTCAAATGATCAGTGTTTTTTTATGCATTTACCAGTTTGCAGGTGTTCTAATAAACTCATGTTAAACTTTCCAGCAAGAAACAACCTCATGTCTAATCTGGGATGTTTACATTATAAACCATCAGGTTATAAATCACTAATAACCATTAAGAGATAAACAAACCTAAGACCTGTACGGAGGGAAGTTTATACCAATATTACAAGCAAAACGTTTTGTAAACGTGTGCCTAAGAGCTTGGCAAAATTTATTAAATCTGCTTGCCAAAAATTAAATGATAAAAATCTGAAAAAATATGTTTTCCTAAAAGTTTCGGAAAAAAAATGTATAACTGAGAAGAGCGCCAAATTAGTCTTACAACTTGTTTTTGATTCAAAGTTGTTGCAAAGTTTGATTTCTGGTTTACATTTCCTTCAAATTTCCATTTAGGAAACTTCTTTGCTCAAAATAATAATGGAGCAAATAAGGAAATTCATCTGTTAAACAAACAAAAAATGTATATAATAAAAAAAAACATCAAAGGAGACCATGTGTGAATCCCCAAATTTATTTCAAAACATCAGAACAGGAGCTGCAGTCCACTGAGTGAAGCTGGTGGCATCGGATGCTCCACAGCCATGGAGTGGATCCTCAGCTTCATCTTCCACTGGAAGAAAAAACAAAACAGAAGTCAGTCAGTCAGTAAACACACAAAATAATATTCAACACCCAGATGTTTATTTTACATCATCCTCAAATTTTTCCATGTGTTTTAGAAAGAACATCTTTTGTGATTCTATCTGGATCCAGGATGTCCTTGTGTCAGAGGTGGGCCTGAACTCTGGGACGGAGGAGTTTGGCCTCACCTATCGCAGCCTCCTGGCTTCTCTTTCAGACTCCAGAAGTGTGAGCACGTCTCCTTCTCTGACTGGACCCTTCACGTTCCTGATGATGGAGCGGTTGCTGTCATCCATGAACTCGACTCGGACCTGGAGGAAAACAAATCAAATCAATTCTCACCTACAGTTTAAAACAAATTTTTTCTTTCCCGTTTGAAACAAAACCTTGCCGACAACAGGCGGCAGTTAATTATGCAACACTCCAGTGGTGGATAATATATTATTAAAAATGAGGTTAACTCCATTTAAACATCTCATCCACCAAATGTTTAAAGTTTGTTTTTAAAATCTCTACATTATGCATTTTATAGTTTGTTACTGGAAAAGAACACCAACTTATATAATCAAGAAGGTAAGAAATGCTTGATGCGACACAACTGATATAATTAATCTAATTTTCCACATTCAAAAGGGATATAAGTGGAAAAAAGGTTTCAAACAGACCATATCTACAGATGGGAAGCAAAAAAATTGTTTTTTAAACTATCTTAATTGATAATCGAACCATTAGACTAATTGTACAGACTAAAACAGGCAGGTTAGATTAGCTTTGTTGATCTAATAGTGGAGAAATTCACTGATCACATATTGGCATAGTAAATAAAGGTGCAAACAAGGAGGAAAAAGGTGCATTAAGAATAAACAATATATATACACAGTAGATCAAGATAAATAAGGATTAAGGTGCAAGTGTACATGTATTACACAGGTTAGCAGTCTTTTACTGAACTGCATTAATCAGAATCTGCTGTCCTGAAGCAGAAAAACCCTAAAATCTGCAGGTTAGCGACCGAGCGCCGACTTTGGACACAACCGGGCTGGAACACACTCAGCACGATTTCACAGGGCTAGTGTAAATGGGGCTTGTGAGATTAAATGTTTAGCCACATTTCCCCCTTTGCAGAAGTATGGTTATTATTTGATGATTATAATAAAAAATCTAGCTGGCGTTCATTAAACCTCTTCATAAAGTAACTAATAAACATAAAATCAGGTCTGCATGAGATTAAGAAAACATGTAACCCCACCACAAAGCTCAGATCGTCCGATCTAAATATAGGACCTAGAAACTGAGCGATGCCTTCTTTAAAATATATTTTTTTATGTCCAATGCCGATTATTTCTGATATTCAGAGCCCATAGTCGCTTCTCTTCCTCCATTTACATGATTAAAACTGTCAAAACCATTAACACAAGTGTCAATTTAAGCTAAAAAAAAATGTAATAAACCAAGTAAAACATTAAAGAATGATGGCAGATGGAGGAAGTGCTTCCACTGCATGTCTAAAAAAAGCTAATAACCAAAAAGGGGACCGATCTACCTCCCATAGGATCGACGGCGACAGTTTTACCTGATAAGGACATTAAAGTGCAACAGAGCACACTAATAAGAAAAAAAAGAAAAATTTCAGGAAATCCTGCAGAAAAATGTAAAAGACCAATTATTATTTAATGCTTCCTGTGGATTCCAGCTGTTTTATTGTGAAACCAACTACAATTTTCCAAAATTTCTTTAAATAACTTTCAGGTAAAAGGGACCTGCAGCTGGGGAGACATAAGTTTGACTTTTTAAACTGTTGATCATCAAAAGAGAAGTCAAAATTATCAGTGGTATTAAAAGATAGCAGCCCTATCATTTATAACAAGCTCTAAAAAACAAAAGCTGCTTTTAATTAAACCAAAACTATCACAAAACCCCGTTTATAGGGTTTAATACCGAGTCCCTTTCCTTTTTTCTATTTTTTAAAATCAGATTAAAAGCAGGAAAACGAACAAAAGCTAGATAATGAAGATGGCTTCAACTATAAAGGCCTGGAAGATAAAAATAGTCCATCTGTAGAATCAGTTCAGACTAAAAAACTGGCCCCGCTACATAAGAGCTGTAACAGATATTAATTAGAACAAATAAAACGCTGAAAGCTTCATTAAAGTGTAGAGGAAGCTAGAGTCTGAGGAAGCTAACCGATGTTAGCATACCTGTGTACACTGGCCCTGAGAACCGGTTCTTCCGAGGACCTTTGTGACCTAAAAAAAACAAAAACACAAGAGATAAACCCAAAAGAACATTATTTTCATGTTTAAGTTACAAAAAAAGCAAAACACAGCATGTGAAGAGGCTGGAAGCAGGCCGACAGCTCACTGCAGCTCGGACAGGGCCTCCATGATGGACGCGCGAGACCAGCACACATTATTTCAGTTTAACTCATAAAAATGCGGCTCGCTTTGATATACTGATACCACCCGAAACAACAAGAGTTTAAATAAAAAATAACGTCAGAAAAACTGATTTCTATGACGGTTGGAGGGTTTTTCTTACTCTCGCAAGCTTGATCGGCTGCACGCGGCTGGCGTCCATGTTGGCAGGTTAGACCAGAAAGGAAGTCACGTGGTGCGAGGAGCGTTTATATGGATGCTGGAAAATGAACTGCATGTTTTTTTTTTATTATCATTAAATTTAAATATATAGTTCTATTAAACAGTAAA
>NW_015151448.1:224583-228902 GCF_000732505.1 Cyprinodon variegatus | reverse complement strand
CAGAAAAACTGCAATACCTTTTAATACACAAAAGGTTACTTTTGAACCTGTCTTACGTTTTTTTATTTTCAAGAGGTACTAATTATTTGATAAGCTATCCCCATCTGAACATATTTATTTCAAATAATCAAAAGATTAAAAAACTGATTTATTTGAAAAATATGCTGGTTAGGGTTAGAAGATTTTCAGTCATCCAGGTCCTAGTCATTCCAAAAAAAATAAAAAAATAAAATACAATCCACTGGACTTTGTTTCCAAGTTTGAAGACGTTTTGCTTCCCATCCAGGAAGCTTTTTCAATTCAAAACATCAGATTTTTTTTTGTTTTTTTTGACATAGAAGTATAGCCTAAGACTAAGACTTTAAATGAAAAAAATAAATAAATAAAAAAATAAATTGTTGTTTTTAAAACTCTGAACATTCTGGTCCTACCTTGTTTATCTGTCATTCCTTTTTTAATAGCCTTTTTGTACATGGTAGATTCCTGAGGACGTCAAATCAACTTTAATTCAATGGACCTCGACGTTCGAACCAACTTTCTTTTGATCTTTGCTGTTACACTGATTCAGAAATCAAAGTTAGGTGTAACAGTTTTACCAAGAATCATGGATACATATTATTCATGATTTTTATTTCTCCATAATTAGTTGGAAAATGTCTTAATTAAATTGTGTGGGAAATCTATGTGTGCAAAATCAAAACAAAACATCCATAGAATTTTAGATCTACTTATTGTGTCATTTTCTCTTTTAAGTAACAAAGACTTTGTTTTAGATATAGGGTAACTGCATAAAACAAATAGGCTACTCATCAAAATAAATGCAGTTATAAGTAAATATGGAAGAAAAATATATGGAGTCAATTTTGTTCTATTATTATTTCAAGCAAAGAAAACATTTAGTAAATAATAAAAAAAAAAAAAAAGCAATCTAGATGTGAAACTTCTTAAAAAACAACAACTTCTTAACCAGAAATAATAACAAGAATTTGAAAACAGCTTTGCTCTCTCTTTGATATCTCCTTTACAAATGTTTTTTATTTATTGTTTTTTTCTTCAGATTTAATCTTTTTAAATACAATAAATTTTTTTTTTTTTTTTTTTCAGATTAATGTTTATGAATTGCTTTCATTTCAAATCTGGTTTTACAGATCACATCTGTCGTACTTCTGGGGGGGGCAGGCTTTCCTCTGGAGAAAGGAGAGAAGATGAACATCTATAAATCTGCATGGATCTATGGCTGCAGCATTTTAACTGATCAAGTATGTGTTTGTATTTGGCTTTAAGTAAAGAAACACAATCTTAGAAATGCATTTTGAAAATAACGCAATTTATTAAATAAAATCTGAAAAAGAAAAGTCGAAAAAAATATCTAATTTGAAAATAGAAAAGTAAAGAAATATAAAACGTAAGAAAAACATTTGATAAAATACAAGAAAACAGTCTTTTTTTGACAGGGTAATATTTCTTTCAAAGTTTAATTTCTGGATTGCATTTTTTTCTCTCTCAATTTTAGTTATAAAGCACGTTCTTTAGTTGCAATAATGATGGAACAATTTTACCTTCCCACAAACTCAGGAAAGGAACTTAAATTTCCATACAGGGCGGATTTTCAATCATCACTTGTAGAAGAGCTAATGGTGAGAATTGCTGTCCTTGGCTATCTATTGCTTTGGGCACCAGGNCTTTTAGATTTGTAGTTGCAGTTTGCACTTCAGGGCCACCGTATAAAAGGGATAAATTTAAAGAAAATAATGAAAAGGTTGATGTTCTTTTCTCTAAATACTTTGTAGCATAATCTGTCCCTGTCGGATGGAAAATTTTGGGAAACCCTGAGCTTAATCACCCAAACCATGATTAAATCTTTGATTTGACAGCATTTTCTTAATTTAAAACATGCATCCAAAAAAACAAAAAAAATTAAATATAGTTCTTTAAAGGCTCAGATTGCACAATTATATTGAACACAACTGTCTGGCATTCGGATGTAAAGTACATAGCCTTGCTGGCAATTCTGCAGTCATCACATCACTCTCTCAGTCTTCCTACTCTCTGAGAACTCAAAGCCCTAAATCACAGCACTAATCCTTGTGAACAGTATTTTTAACTTGCTCTGGGACAGAGAGAACACCAATAGGATTAGAGAATCAGAGAAGGCTCCGAATCCTCAACATATGCTGCTGATCTTTGTGCTCTCTGACTAGAAAGGTTGGCATCACATTCTTCATCTCTATTTCACACACAGGCAGGATGATTTTGAGGCATAATATTTTGCTGATTTTCCTTTTTTGTTGTTGACTTGATCCCAACTTTGGTACAAAACTTTCAGCCTGTTGTGCTTCTGAGGAGTGGACACTATGGCGTCCATAAAGCCGAAGCTGAAGGCGCTGAAAAAGCGGCGCTCCAGTCTTTTTGCGAGTGTAAAACGGGACCTGAGCTTTTCGCAGAGCACAGAGGAAGAAGAGTACATATTCCCTTTTTCACAGGACAGCTCCGTAAAACCCTGGACTTCAATGGACAACCTCGACAGCCCGGATGTGAAGCATGTAAAGAGGGAAGATTTGCCAAATCCAAGGAGATCCAACATAGTCAATTTAAACATAGGAGGAAAGGTATTCCACATCCCAAAGCATCTGGCTCTGCGATATCCAAAGACTAGGATTGGTACCCTCGCCATGTGCGATGACTCGGTGAAGAGGCTGACTCTCTGTGACGATTACAATGTCGTGAGCAATGAGTTCTTCTTTGACAGGGACCCTATGTTTTTCCATTACATATTCCACTTCTACTGCAGCAATGTCCTCTGGGTGATGGACAGCCTTTGTCCTATCAACTTTGAGGAAGAGATGTCCTTTTGGGGCCTGAAGCTGAAACACACTCCCAGGTATGGTTTTGTTTTTCACATGCTTTGAACGCAGAACTTTTACCTCTAGAACAGGGGTGTCAAACTGGTTCCAGAAAGGGCCGTGTGGCTGCAGGTCTTCTTTCCAACCAAGCAATATCACACCAGACTCCAGTCATCTCATCAAGTCATCTTGTTCAGATTGGACTCACTTGATGAGGTGACTGGAGTCTGGTGTGATATTGCTTGGTTGGAAAGAAAACCTGCAGCCACACGGCCCTTTCTGGAACCGGTTTGACACCTGTGCTCTAGATGATGTTTGTCTATTTGGAGCAGAGTTAAGAAATGTCTTTCTCAGGTGCTGTCGGATATTGTTCGAGGAGAAGGTGGATGACATTAGAGACCAGCTGAAGGTCAACAAGGAGCTCATTGATGAGATTAAGCCTCACCAGGATGATGAAAGCTACAAGACCATGTTCCTCGGAGGTTTGCGGAAGGTCCTTTGGGACTTGATGGAGAATCCGTACTCATCCCTACCAGCCAAAGCGTTTGCTGTGTTCTCCAGTCTCTTTGTACTCATCTCCATCGTTGCCATGACCATGAATACAGTCCGTGAACTTAGGGAATACAAAGCTGGAGGCAAAACATTAATGGAATGGGTGGAAATCTCCTCTATCCTTTTCTTTACCCTAGAATACTTTTTGCGACTAGTTACCACATCCAATATCAAACACTTCTTGAGGAGCGCCCTCAATTTTGTTGATGTGGTGGCCGTCATGCCCTACTTTCTCCAGATCATCTTTGAGACATTTGTCATTGATACAGAAGATGTTAGTGCAAAAGAAGACCTAAAAGCCATGTCAAGAGTCAGTAAGGTCAGCAAGGTGCTCAAAGTCGTCAAGCTGATGCGGATCTTCCGCATCCTGAAACTGGCACGCCACTCTACCGGCATGAGGGCCTTTGGTTTCACCATCCGCCAATGTTCTGAACAGGTATGGGCTCCTGGCTAAGAAGACACAAAATTCACAGTTGATATTTTTTCATTTTTCTTCATAAAATATGTGAATGAAAGGAAAAATACGATAAACAGTGCACAATATATTAGGCTCAAGGAGATATCGAGCTGGTTATACTAGCAGGCGCTACTAAATCTAACATGTCCTGCTATGAACCGAGGAAAGGGTTAGGCTATGAAGAACTTCTGAACTTGCAGATATTTCACATTGAAAATTGTTTGGGTACAAGAGGAAAAAGGCTTCACCAGATCAGGGGAAGCTTTCTGTCATTTTATTCAGAAAGCTTTTGGTGGGAAATATCTGTTGTCACCAAATGTACATGTATCTTTATCGAGGGTTTGCAGGTGTGCATGGCTGTTGGTAATTATGTTGCCATGGACAGACCTAGCCAATCATTGGCCACCCCATCCAGCGGATTCGTTTTTCCCATTGGGCCATAATTTACGAGCCCCTAGAAAAAGCAT
>NW_015151448.1:220478-223091 GCF_000732505.1 Cyprinodon variegatus | reverse complement strand
TATTAGTTACTTTCACTTAGGAGTAACTGAGATATTAACAGATATGTAACTACTAACTATAACTAGTTCCTTTTTTAGGAGTTACTTCCATGAAACTTGACTCTACCTAGCATCAATGACAATTAAGCCTCTTCATCCCCAACTATGGTATGTTATCAAGACTTCATACAGCAATTACCCTCCTCTAGAGGTAAATATGTTCATATATATGTTGTTTAAGTCAAAAAATCCACAAGAGATCTTTGTCATTTTCTCCTTTTACTAATCAGCATAAGTAAAAAATACTGACTTTTAAACCAGATGTTATACTCATCCTCACCTAGAGGGAACTTACCTTACTTGATTAGCAATGCTTGCAAAGCCTTTTGATCATTAAAGGTGTTAAAACTGCTCCAAAATAGCAGCCTGGGGTCTTTCTACATGAAGTTTGCATGTTCTCCCAATACATGCATGGATTCTCTCCAGGTACTCCTGCCTCTTCCCTCATGTCCAAAACATGACTGTTATTGGACTTTCTAAATTGCCCTGAGGTCTTAGTGTGTGTATTCTTGGTAAACATCCTACTAATATATACACTGGGGGAGTAAGTGTAGCTGGTAACCTGTTTCTGCTAAAACCCCAGGTATGCTGTCTGTTTCTGTTCATCGCCATGGGCATCTTCACCTTCTCTGCCCTCATGCATTCGGTGGAGGTGGATCAGCCTGGGACGCCATTCAGCAGCATACCAGATGCCTGGTGGTGGGCCGCCGTAAGTGAAGCTGATACTATACCCTTTATATCACACTGTTTATCATTTAGGAGAAAATATTTTTCTGTTCTCTTTGGTTTAATTATATAAAAGTATTTCTTAAAAAACTTAAACAAACAGGTACAATTCATATCAGTTAAAACCAACATTATTTATTTCTGTCCATTTATTTGGATAAATTGATTCTCTCTTAATCCAAACAAGTCAAACTTATATCCATCGCAAGCGCTTAATTGCGTCCACTTATGACGCAACAGAAATTCAGCTGATAATTCACATTTTGTAAAAAGTAGTACATCTAAGGAAACAGGCATTAATCATTATTTAACTCTGATGCTATCAATTATTATAATTGAGATAATCGCAATAATGATTGTGATATTAGACAGGAATATCTCCCATTTAACGGTGCAAACCCACTAGCAGCAGGCTCCTGATGTGCTCTCAGCTGACTGACGCTATAAAACAAGGAAAGAGACAAACAAAATGAGGCAAAACCCAGTAGAAGGAAAGATGGGAAGTATGTCTTCCAGCATTGTAAGTGTAGAGCAGCATTACAAAAAGAATAGATCAGGATAACCTTTTGGTAAAAATTGTTTGTCTGGTATTTAAAGTTGACGGATGTCGCATCACAGGTAAAGTTAGTCTCAAAATGAGGAGCAGGATAAGTAAAATATCAGCCTCACCTTCTATCTTTGGATGCTTTTAACTACTAAACCTGCAGTTTGAAAGCATAAAGATCTGATGGGAACAAATATTCCTTTTTTTCCCCAAATAGAACTGAGCTTGAGTTTATTTGTAAAAATATTTGAAATGAAGGATAATTTTTTTCATTTATTTAACGAGTTCAGTCATTTCTTTATAATCTTTGGAAGGTGTGGATGACTTCTGGTTTCGATCAAGCTGTACGATACGTTTTAGATGTCAGGCATTATTATATCTATAATCAGACAAACGCTAAACCTAAACAATCCAAAGCCTGGTAAAGCATTTTTCATATTTTTCTTTTTTTATTTTCTGTTCATGTTTTGAGCTTGGCCAAGAAAAGCTAATTTGTAATATGATTAAGCAATAAATTTTTTTAGCATTCTAGACTTTTTTATGGATCCCTTTTAATGAACTGACTTGATATCAACAAAATAAAATGTTTATCGGGAATGTTTAAAGTTTACAATGCTTTCTCAACTGCTATAATAGAAATAAACAGTACATTAAAACAATTGTGAGCAAAATACGAACATTTTGCATGAACATTATCATCCGTTATGACGATTTCTACCATATATTTCTACCATAATGCATAATAATCGACAACTTGATTAAATAGTAACGATAACATTAATAAAAGCAGAGCTAACAATGATTATTAAACATATTTATAGGAAGGGATGATCATCTTCTGGAGGTTTTGAACTGTTTTATGATTCAAAATTGATTGATTTCCAGGCTTAACTATTAACTATTTTGCAACTTTAATCCCCAAACTTATGTAAAAAACAAAAAGTTCAATATAAATAAACTTTTCGACAGTTTACCTATTATATATTTAATTTGAGATTTTCATGTTATTGCATCATCAGCAGTTATCATTCATACCACTCTTTCCTAATAGCATTATTTATTTATTTTTGGTCACATCCAAAGACAGCTAATTTTCATAAAATCATTAATTCAGTTTGTTCATAGTTTTAGTGATATTGTTAAACAACTGATCTAAGTTTTTAACAAAAATACATTAGTGTGTCTGAAAATATGTTTTTTTTTATGCAGCATAAGTCATTTATATTAATAAAAAATTAGGCCCAACACTGAACCCTCTAGCCTCGTGAGACCATCCTGATCTCGCGAGTTTTCAAGGTTTCACT
>NW_015151448.1:216400-218722 GCF_000732505.1 Cyprinodon variegatus | reverse complement strand
GGAAAAAAGTCAGAATTCTGAGATTAAAGTCAGACTTCTGACTTTTTTCCCATACTAAACTGAAATTTTTAAAAAAAAATCAGTTAACTTTTTTTTTTTTTTTAGTGGCCCTAATCCTCTTCCGTACTAATCTAATATCTTTGAAGTTGATTTTTAAATAAATCCTGATTAATGACTTCATGTATGTAATGACTTCATACAACTGATGCTGCTATTTTCTTCCTGCAGGTGAGCATCTCTACCGTCGGTTACGGAGATGTCGTTCCGATCTCCTATCTCGGCCGCTGCGTGGCATTTGGCTGCATCTCCTTCGGCATCATCCTCAATGGGATGCCCATCTCCATCCTGTTCAACAAGTTCTCTGACTACTATGCCAAACTGAAGGAGCAGGAATACACATATTCCAACACTGAGCGCACATTCCAGCTCAAGAAACGCCTCCGGCGTAAGTTTGACCGCTGCTTTGAGCCGCCGCCCGAAGACTCTGAAGATGAGATTCACTATCGACCCAGTGGAAGGCACACCGACTTGGACTATGACTTTGATGACTGATGCTTTCCACCTAATTGTGTCATCTTTAAACCGAAACGGCCTTATGACACATGGGTCTGGAAAGTTTAAGGACTCAACCTTCTGGATTGCTGAGACTATGGAGCTGATCTGATTAATCTAAGGAGGCGACATGGAAGCAGCAGGGCACAGAAATAAGCTTTAAGCCACGGCTTTGCCATCAGTCCCACTAAACGCATAGGGTGACGTTCATTGCTCTCTCAGGTGGACTAGGTTTGTCAACTAGACAAGCTGTTATCTGCTTCCAAGGACAGTCCTGTCTGCAACTACTGCTGACTAAACCTATATAGATGTCAAGGATTTTAAGTTCTGACGTACTGAAATAAATAAAGCAGTAGTCATTCCTTAAATGGGCCCTTTTCTAAAAGTGTTTTTAGTAAAATGTGTTATATGTATTTTTTTTTAGCTTTTCAGAATCTCTACAAGAAGTATTTTTAAATCTTTTTTTTCAAAGTTATTGACATATACAAGAGAAAATAATTTTAATACATAAATGATCTTGAATAAAATAAAAAAGGCATTCAAACGATGATTCCATTAATTTCAATCTGAAAAATTCACATGGAAAGAAAAAGACAATTAGAAGAATTTTATTGATACAATTTAATATGGCGCTCAGACCTCGGCAGGAAACATTGGNTTTATTGATACAATTTAATATGGCGCTCAGACCTCGGCAGGAAACATTGGCGCTGAATTTTCCTTTAATATGCATAAACAGGAGTAAAGAACAGGGATGTTCCAGTAGACTGCGTGAGCTGATACTAGTTCCTCGTTCAGGGACCTGGAAGATAGATGTCCAGCATAGATAAACACAGGTTGCATGAACCTTTCCATGATGAGCAAGCATGAAGCAACAGTGGAGAGGAAAAACTCCCCTCCCCTAAATGATTTTGAATAAATACAAAAAAAAAGGCATTCAAATAATGATTCCATTCATTTCAATCTGAAAAATTCACGGACAGAAAAAGTCAATTAGAAGAATTTTATTGATACAATTTAATATGGCGCTCAGACCTCGGCAGGAAACATTGGCGCTGAATTTTTCTTTAATATGCATAAACAGGAGTAAAGAACAGGGATGTTCCAGTAGACTGGTTGAGCTTATACTAGTTCCTCATTCAGGGACCTGGAAGATGGATGTCCAGCATGGATAAATACAGGTTGCATGAACCTGTCCATGATGAGCAAGCATGAAGCGACAGTGGAGAGGAAAAACTCCCCTTTTGGAAGAAACCTCTGGCAGAACCAGGCTCAGCATGGCAGATTTCTGCCAGGCCAGTTGGGATGACACAGGGAACGCAGTAAGATTCAGAGAGGAATGAAACTCTGATGAAGCTTTAGCTATGATGGCGGAGGAGGGGCTGGAGGTGGGTTGAAACGGGGTAATCTGACTCAAAGTCAGTCATAGCGCAAAAACTGCCTGTGCTTTGGCGTGTAGCAGACTGAGTTGTGGATTTGGAGACCTTTTAAAATGAACTCAAGAGTAGCCTGGCTTGTGGTTGTGTTTTCGTCGTCGCTCTGTTAGTACGTCATATGCTTCTGTCCTGGCCTCGCTAAGCACTGTGGCCTTCAGCAGTAACTCAGCTATACAAGTAACTAAACACTTTCCCATTCGTCCACCAAGAAGCACTGCATTAGGTTCTTTAGCAGGATTTAATGAGAATTGTGTAAAATTGTAACACACAAATGTACAGAAAATGAATGCCAGCTAAGCTAACATTGGGCTAACACAAGTTAAAATGTCTATCT
>NW_015151448.1:213071-214875 GCF_000732505.1 Cyprinodon variegatus | reverse complement strand
AATTAACTGAAAAATGTTGCATAGTATGCCTTTAAGTTAAACAAGTTTCATTACAGCTTCTTTGATTTGATTGGTTCATCACCAACATAGGCCAATCAGCTAACCAGTATTTTCACCCCTTCCCAAAATTACTTCAACGGAAGGTTTCCAGATGGATATGCGGAGCAAATCCATCTTGCGGAGTCAGGTTAAGAAACCGTTGCTTTATTTTTTTCAGTGTAATATACTCGGGCAACTTGGCGTTTCTTGTTATTATATTGACATTAATTTTTGCCATCAAAATATCCATATTTTCTTTAATGTCACAAAGGTAATAATGTCTTATCCTGGTTCCAATAACACTTTTGGCTTGAAATTTTGATTTCATTGAGTACCCTATAAAGGGTTAAAGCCCTTCCACATGAAACAGCGTTCCTGTGAGAGGACCTTCTCAGCATGCTTACGTTGAAGAGAGAGATGTCATGAGGCGGCGTGTCAGTTCTGAGCAGGAGTCAAAGGTTTAATTTTTCTGTCAAGGATTACCGGGATTAGCTCCCGCATTGCCTAGCTGGCTAAAAGTCAATCATGTTCTGTACTATTTCTGTAACAGAGTAATCTGATCAGGTGCTTACAGTCAGGTGCTGCTTAAGCGCTCACATGGTACTTTGGTGGATAATGGTTTCCTTTCCATATACAGCACACCCCTAAAATGCTAACATATGGCCGGTGGTTCTTATTACTGTAGTTACACAGCTCATTGCTCGGCACACTAGCTGCAGGTAGAGAGAACACACTCCTCTGTGCGCCCCTGCAGCGAGGTGTCTTTTTCGGTCAATCTAGTTTGTTTAAGTTTGTTCTGAGAATCCTTTACTTATCAGAGGCAGGGTAACTAATAAGTGAATCTGTGCCCATTACAGAGCTTCATGTGCGCTGATTTCTGTTCTGGATATTCAGTGGATTCCATGTATAGATGTAAATGTTACTGCAACAAAATGTTATTTGAGGCATCAGACAGAAACACATGCAAAGAAGTAAAATCAAGCATGACTTCATGTATTTAGTAGAAGCAGAAAGGGTCTCATTTGTTTTCCCACAAGGATTTCATTTTTACAAAATCACTAGAAACTTGCACCCCTAACAATCCTATGAAATGTTTTTTCATATTTTTTTTTTAATAAACAACTTTTGAAGAGCGTTTCTTGGAACTTATTGATTGTAGTTTTGGCTTTTCCCTGGGGTTGTAAACATTAACCTGCCCTGTGAATATAGCCTCTATGGCTTAATATGCACTGTCCGACCTCAGATAAATTAATACGTTCTTATAAGTCTGTCAAAGAACTTAACTCAACTCACTCAACTCAAACTTTATTTATAAAGCATATTTAAAACAACCGGGGTTGACCAAAGTGCTGTACTGGAATCACAGTTAAGGAACATAAGATAAAAGCCAAGGCTAAAACACATAAAGACATAAAAATAGAATAAGATAAATGTTTCAATCAAAATACATTTTAGAATAAAATAAAATTTAAAATAAAATTTTGCCAAATGTCCGCTTAGACATGATAAAAAACTTAATAATTCAGTTGGACATTTTGTCGGACTTAAAAGGGTTATTGAAGGTTCAGATATGATCGACTGAACTGGAGAAATAGGCAGAACATGCTGGTAACAGACTGAACAGGCTGTTAGCAGGCTGTAGAGGGGAAAGATGGCTGAACAGGCTGTTGGCAGGCTGTAGAGGGGAAAGATGGCTGAACAGGCTGTTGGCAGGCTGTAGAGGGGAAAGATGGCTGAACAGGCTGTTGGCAGGCTGTAGAGGGGA
>NW_015151448.1:208779-210777 GCF_000732505.1 Cyprinodon variegatus | reverse complement strand
ATGCAGGGGACCAAAACATCTCGCCTGGTCAGCCAGGCAAACAATGACCCAAACTACTTCTCTTTACCAAGGGGTGGACCTGCTTTATCGGTTCAATTTGCATCTTTTCTAAGCCATAACAAGGCTTTTGTATGTGCCACTCTATAAGCCTGCAATTTAAAACTAATCCAGACATTTGAATTGAGAAAGATTTTGGATGGGAAGCGAAACGTCTTCAAACGTGGAAAACAAGGTCCAGCGTTTGTTTTTTTAATTTTTCTTTTACTTTTTGGAATGACTATGAACTCTATAACTGAGGATCTTCACCATCATACAGTTAGATGTAAAAATATTCCTTAGAAAAAATACTTTCAAGGTTCCCTTTACACAAATATATAACACTGAATTTCTGTTCAGGGTGAAATCAGTCTGACTTAACTGGTTTCATCTTTGTCACGGTACCACAGATCCCCTTCCTTCCTCCGGTTCTTCATCATTCTGTTTTTTTTTTCTCCGGCTGAAATTGTTAGACACCCCTGATGGGTAGTGATTGTGAAAAGAGGAATGGTTAAAGTTTCTCTCTCCAAGCTTCAGAAATGTCATTAAAAGAGGTCAGTTGATCAGTTGTAAATGGACTTTAATTGATCTACAGCAGGGTTACAAAAATTGGAAAACCTAACAAATAAAGAAATACTTTGCCTCTTTTTTTGAATAATCAACAGAAATAAAGGTTTTTCTCAAACAAACAGAGCATTAGATTATTATAAGCATGAGATATGAAATCTTTCTCTTCAATTTAAGGCTTTTTGCACAGCTACACCCAGGATGCCAGTCAGCATTGCAACATAACCAGTCCCCTTTCCTTCCGCATTAATCCTCCAAATAATCCAATTAACCTTCGGAAGCAAAAGCATTCTTTGCTTTCTTCTCAACTGCTTAATATGTGTAAAAATCATTTTATTCACATTTAAATTTGTCTCTTTGTTTTCATTTCTCTTCCTGCTTCATCGTTTGATTGCTTTTTTACAAAAAAAGTCTGTATCCGTGACTTTTGTTTACAAAATGTAGCTGATTTTCTGTCACAATTTGGCAATATATAACAAAACGCAGGCTCGTTTAAGAAAAAACACAAAAAAAAAAAACAAAACAAAAAAAATCAGGATATTGAGAAACATACAACCACAAGTTTAAAAAAAATATATACATATTTTTTAACAAATTTTTGTCCGGTTCTGTTAGTAGAATCTAATGTTTAAGAGCATTATAGGATCAGCTGAGAGGAAAGATGCCAGAGGTTTAATGCTGCTGCCACCTTCAGTTAAAACTCAGAAGTCCTGACAGACTTTGGCTGTTTTTCATGACCTAGACGGACCCAGAGGGACAGGAATAGATGCAGTCTAAAGGAAGTCAATGAAAAGCTCCCAGACCTAAGCCCGTGACCCTGAAACGCGTGAAGGCATGTGAATTAACAGCAGCTGAGTCATCTGGCACCAAGTGTTATTCGCTGTTTCGGTTCATGTTTGTAGCAACATGGACGTTTTTTTCTAGCTCTGCTTCTTTCAAACATTTATTTCGTGTTCAAAATCCTTTCATTTTCACCATAAAAAGCAAAAATATTCTCTTGAAATACATAACAAGCTTATTTTGTGCATATTATTCAATGGAGAGCTGCTTATTTAACCCTTTAAAGCCCGATCCAAGAAAAAAACAAAAGAGAAAATTACTTTTTTTTGGTTTGAAGTCCTTATTTGCCCTTTTAACAAAATATGTAAAAAGAAAAAAACATAATTTATTACTATGCGATAAGTCAAGATAATTTTTTGTGTAGTCTTCTGCCCTCTGTTATCAGGTATATCTGATTGTGTACAATAGGATTTTGAGCAAAGTTTTTACCATTAAATTATGCAAAAGGTGTCAGACGCAAAACATTTCAGAAACCGTATGTATCAAATACGATACATTTGGCATTATAGGGTTCAAATTAAATTGATAAAATAATACTGTTATAAATTATTATGA
>NW_015151448.1:206795-207986 GCF_000732505.1 Cyprinodon variegatus | reverse complement strand
TTTTAGAAAGGGCGCTACATGACGCTACATCATAATGCTAGCGGGCAGCATGTCGTCCTTCAAAGGCTTCCAAGTCATTGACTGTGGTGGCGCTACAAGCTCTGCGCCTAGAGCTCAAGCTCTGACCAAACAAAGAAAACTCCAGCCCTCATTAGAATATAGGAACAAGAGATAAAAGACACAGAAATAAAAAGAGTCTAAAAATACATTTCTAAAATTTATTTATTTTTATTTTATTTTACCTTTATTTTACCAGGACTTCCTTGAGATAAAATCTCTTTTTCGAGGTAGACCTGGCCAAGAGGCAGCAGTACAGTAAGACATATAAAAACACAGGACAACATAATAAAATCAACCATAAACTAGACTCTACACTGCAAAAAATAGAAATCTCAATAAGTTATTTTTTCTTAAAATAAGTGTGTTTTTCCTTGATTTGAGGAGGTAAGTAAGACACTTTGCCAGTGGAACAAGACAATTTCCTTTTAAAATAAGAAAAAACTATTTTATCGTCTTATTTCAAGTAAATATTATCTAACTATCTTATTTTAAGAAAGAAAATACTCATTCCATTGGCAAATCATCTTATTTACCTGCTCAAATTAAAGCTAAATATACTTAATTTAAGCCATTTTTTACTTATTTCTGGATTGTTTTTGCAGTGTACAATAACGGTTACAATTATCTGTGCAAGCGGTTTTCAAAAGTGATTTAAAATGCTGTAGCGGAATAAGACTCCGTAATTGCAGGGAGTTTTGAATATTGTGCCACAACCATGGTGCTGCATAGGAAGATGATGTTTTGTCGAGATCTGCACTGCAAAAATGATCTAGAAATAAGTAAAAATGTCTTAAATTAAGTGTATTCACCTTTAATTTGAGTAGGTAAATGAGATAGTTTAAATTTGGAATGAGTATTTTTACTCTTAAAATAAGATAATTAGATAATATGCACTTGAAATAATTCGATGCAATTGTGTTTTCTTATTTTAAGTGTAAATTGTCTTGTTCCATTGGCAAAATCTCTTTTACCTCCTCAATTCAAGAACAAATGCACTTATTTTAAGAAAAAAGGACTAATCTAGATTTAGATTTTTGCAGTGTGTGTTGATCCTGGGAATAGTGTAAAGAACACGACTTGAAGAGCGCGAGTTGTAACCACTGTTAGCTACAGACATGAGGTGACACACTG
>NW_015151448.1:202192-203700 GCF_000732505.1 Cyprinodon variegatus | reverse complement strand
TCCAAGTTTTCAGGAGGCAGTTTTAAAGCTGGTTCACTGCAAAAAATTTGAATCTACATCAGTCAATTTTTCTTAAAATAAGTGCCCTTTTTCTTAAATTGAGGAGGAAAGTGAAACATTTTGCCAATGGAACGAGACAATTTACATTTAAAATAAGAAAGTACAATTGCATTGTCTTATTTCAAGCGCATATTATCTAATTATCTTATTCTAAGAGTGAAAATACTCATTCCATTGGCAAACTATCTCATTTACCTACTCAAATTTAGGGTAAATACACTTAATTTAAGACATTTTGACTTATTTCTAGATTGTTTTTCCAGTGCACAGGTATGGAGGGAGTTTACCCAGGATGGTAAGCCAATGATGTTGTCTTCTAAAGGCTTAGAATTAAATAAAACAGCATTAAGAATTAAATTAAATACATGGTGCGTAGAGGGGTAGGTGAGATAGAGCATGATTGATTGATTAATTGATTTTATTGATCTCACAGTGGACAAATTTACACACTACATCAGCTCAAATAGTCAAAGAAGAAGAAGGTGCCAAAGGAAGAAAAAGGTGCATGAGATATATACAGTACATCCACATATGACACACTGCAAAAACAATCTAAATATTAGTAAAACATGTCTTAAAATGAGTAAAAAACGTCTTAACTTAAGTGTATTTATCCTTAATTTGAGCGGGTAAATGAGATGGTTTGCCAACGGAATGAGCAATTTTACTCTTACAATAAGATATTTAGATAATATGCACTTGAAATAAGATGATGAAATTGTGTTTTCTTATTTTAAATGTAAATTATCCTGTTCCATTGGCAAAATGTCTCCTGACCCAAAATGCAGAAGTCCAAACAGAGAGACACGGATGAAAAGTTTGACGGATTTTATTGAAGATGTTAAGCTCGGTGAAGAGTCTCCCTTAACTCTGCTCAGCCGGAACTGGAAGGCGAGGGGAAGACAGACTGTTAGTTTAGGCTCAGTGGGAAATTTTATTTGTTGATTTGAAGCAGAGGATCTGGTTGTTGACTCACGTTTCCGGAGAAGTGAAGGATCCTTGACTCCAATCTGTGTGTTGGTTTTCCAGAGTCTGTCTGACTCGGTGGAGGGCGGAACAGGGTTTACCCAGAACTCGGACGGTGTAGGTGAACGGAGACGCTGATTGCCACTCAGATTTCCTGCTGTACTTGAACGTGTCGTGGTGAAGATGATTCCCTTACTCAGAGAGTAATTTCAACGGCCTCAAAAAGGAGACTGGCAAACACTCTGGCGTCGAGGTAGTGGCAACCAGCAGCTTAAAGGAATAGTACACCCAAAACATGATTAGCCTTCATTTTCTACTCAGCCCCATGCTGAACAACACTCTGGAGTACTTTTTTGATATCTCAAATGCATCTGGAGATCTGGGAGGCTTCTTGCTGTCTGCTGACATTCAAATAATGAAAGTCTATGGCGCCCGAGGCAGAAAGGTCCATAAAAGTCTCTACGGAAACCGCAGACGACCAA
>NW_015151448.1:199513-201459 GCF_000732505.1 Cyprinodon variegatus | reverse complement strand
TTGGTCGTCTGCGGTTTCCGTAGAGACTTTTATGGACCTTTCTGCCTCGGGCGCCATAGACTTTCATTATTTGAATGTCAGCAGACAGCAAGAAGCCTCCCAGATCTCCAGATGCATTTGAGATATCAAAAAAGTACTCCAGAGTGTTGTTCAGCATGGGGGTGAGTAGAAAATGAAGGCTAATCATGTTTTGGGTGTACTATTCCTTTAAGAGCACTCCGTTAATGAGGTAACCGTCAGCAGGTGTGTGAGGAGGCGGACCAGAACCAGGCGCCTCCTGCAGGTGGAAGGGAGAAAAACACAAAAACAAACACAGACAGGAGTCCTGACAGTACTGAGTTCAACACCTTATAATATTACTGGTTGCTAATTGTTTTTTTTTTTTTTTAAGTTGAATCAGTATTTGTTTTAATAACCAATTTCACTGATTCAACTGAAAGAGACACTTTGCAAAAAGGCAAGTGTCTGATAAAAAAATGAAAGATCTTAAAACACCTTAGTAACAATAACAGGTTTTACTTTAAAAAAAAAGTGATAGACTGGAAATAAATAAATCAAATTATTCAACCTCTGGGAGGTTGAATAATTCTATTTAATGGACTTGGTTTGAAAATGTTTTTAAAGAACTGAGATTAAACGAAAAGTATCTCCAGTATATTTGGGATAAATCAGATATCTGCATAATCTGCATCTCCATAGGAAGTCTGCGCCTGAGCATCAGTTGGTGTTGGAACAGGACAGCAAAGCTTTTCATAAACAGCTCTACTATTCAATCAGAAAAGTTTAAGCCAACCTTTTGGGATGCAGCAGCCCTATGGGTCACTAGTTTAAAGATTAATTAAATGAGTTTATGTAACAGCAGCTGTAGAGTTAACTGCCTTTAGAAATGTTAGCACTCCTGGATGCTAAAGTTGGTGGATTTACTTCAGGTTTGAGTCCTAAGACAAATGAAAGCTCTTTGCATGTGTCCAATCCTCCACTTTGCAGTTTTCCCCCCATCCTGCTACATGCATCAGTCATCACTGATATGATTAACCAGCTGGAGCATGGCCGTAGGTGACTGGGCTGCGTCAGGATCCTTGACATCCTCTTTCCAAGTACGTCTCTCTCCTCACATTAGCTGCCATCCTTCGAGATGCTAAAGATACGGAGTAAACATGTCTTTCCTTCAAATAAAGTCACTTCGTGGAAAAAAATTATCAGGGTTTTATCTTAATGACAGTTTAAGCCTTGAGGTTGGGACTTAATTGCTGCTCAGAACATCCTTTTCATCACCAAGGCCGGATACATCTTTTGAAAAACCCGCTGAACTCAGCATTTTTTTTTAAGTGCAGCTAACCAGTGACTCTCACTAACTATATAAAAACCCCTTCAAGTTTGTTCAAAACGTCACAACCCAGCCAGCCTCACTTGTTGTAACTTCTACGCCTTTTCTTTGGGCCTCGGCTGACCAACCATCTGCACGTCATACAATGGCTGCTGCTAAATTGCTGCTGGTGGTGCTGCTGGCCGCAGCGTATCCAGCCCAGGCGCAGGACAGGATTAAGATGTGCGGGCGAGAGCTGATCCGTCTGGCCGTGTCATCCTGTGGGAACTCTCGGCTGAGGAGAAGCATCCTGGACACAGAGCTGAGCCAACAGCAGCTCACCGCTGGCTGTAAGTCCTCTGTTTTATTTAAAAAATGTAAGATGCTTTCTGTGAAAGCCCATTTCCACTGTTTAAGATACTTAAAAAAATGGCACACTGGAAAAAATAATGCAACCGCTTTTGGCCTTTACTTAATCATATTAACTTACTTTAACACAATTGTTTCATGTCCTACCCTGCTAACATGAAACAATTGTGTTCAAGTAACTAAATATGATCAAGTAAATGCCAAAAAGGGCTGCATTATACACTGCAAAAAATGGAAATGTAAATAAGTCATTTTTTCTTAAACTAAGTGC
>NW_015151448.1:197335-199199 GCF_000732505.1 Cyprinodon variegatus | reverse complement strand
ATGCACTTGAAATAAGACAATGCAATTGTTTTTTCTTATTTTAAGTGTAAATTGTCTTGTTGCATTGGCAAAGTGTCTCAATTAAATCCTTAATTCAAGAAAAAATGCACTAATTTTAAGAAGAAATGACTTATTTTGATTTCATTTTTTGCAGTGCATATGGAATGAGTATTTTTACTCTTAAAATAAGATAATTACATAAAATGCACTTGAAATAAGACAATGCAATTGTGTTTTCTTATTTTAAATGTAAATTGTCTTGTTCTATTGGCAAAATGTCTCTTTTATCTCCTCAGTCCAAGAACAAATTTACTTATTTTAAGAAAAAGTTGCTTATCTAGATTTTGATTTTTTCCAGTGCACAAGGTATTTTCAAAATTATAAGCTTTAAAAACATAATGATGATATTCAAAGTCCTAATTATGAGACACTAAGTCCTAATTCTGACCTTTAAGTTAAAAAATATGAGATATAAAGTCACAATTTCAACTTTCAAAGTCCTAACTATGAGACACAAAGTTATAATATCGACTTTCAAAATCAGATTTTTTTTCATAACTCTCAGTTATGACTAATAGTAAAAATTATGACTTTAAATCTAATTTTTCATACTAGCTGCCATCTTTTTATTTTTACTTATTTTCTAGTGGCAGAAATGTGCTTCCACAGCTTCGTGTTTTACTTCATGAATACTTATCTTACTTTCTGGGCAGGGAACCGGGATGCCTCCGCTGAGGAGGACCAGGCTGCAGAGAAACCCCATCCTCCCCCTCACTCTGAGGAGGAGAGAAGCGCCTCCTCTTTGGCTCCTCACTGGCACCCCCTGACCTTTCGAATCCGACGATCTGCTGGAAAAATATCCGACATTTGCTGCGAGAAAGGATGCAGCATGAAGGAGCTGATTCAGTTTTGCTAAGCAGTTATTAAACAGTTTTGCAAACAAGATTTGTTTGTACTTTTAGGTTGTGAAGTTCAAAAGGGATCTTTGCCAAGTGATTTTTTTTTGGTCAAACATCTCTATATGTTTTATAGAATGTAAAAAAATCTCTAAAACAATAAATTTTTATTTGTGCACTAGAGAGTATAATACATTGAAAAAGAGAAACAATAGAATGAACACAGGCTTTATGCAGAAAGATCAAATCAGATGTTTTCTTTTAACCAGTATAATTAATTTCAATGCAATCAGTGCAAAAAAGGGCTTCAGTGCAATAAACCTTTTAATGATTACAAAATAATTTCTTGGATTTCTTTCTGCTATTTAGTCAAAATAAGCTAAAAAAATAAAATAAATGCATGTAAATCAGAAAGCTTGTTTACTTAAATGACATTAACAATAGTTTTTATTTCCTTAAAGAGTATCGACCCCAAGGTCATATAGAGCAAATCAGAATATATATTATGATAAGGTTGATTTCTTGAATTAAAATCATGTTTTTTATTAAACAAACTTTAAATTAAGCCCAATGTTTATGTATTATAAAAACTGTTTTATCATCTGTTGTAATATTTTATTGTTGAATTTCCTCTTATCATAATTAACCAAAATAAAGGCTTGAAAACAACAGTCTGAGGTTTATTTATCTTACAACTGATGTTACTCGGTTAAATGACTTACTGCCAATTATTCAATTTTAAACAATACTGTAATGAGTAGGACATAACTATTTAATCAGTTTGAAAAACATTTTAAGACAAGACAACTTTATTTATAAAGCATTTAGTAAAGAGCAGACACCAAAGTGCTGAATAGAACGAAAAAAATGACTAAAAGAAAAGAAGAAATATGATTAAATTTACAGCAAATAAATAAAACAATCAAAATAATACACAAAAAAAAATAATTCAATTCAATTCAATTCAA
>NW_015151448.1:194044-195432 GCF_000732505.1 Cyprinodon variegatus | reverse complement strand
GATCAGACAGCTGCAGCTGATCCAGAATGCTGCTGCCTGCGTCCTCACTAGAACTAAGAACATCGAGAACATCAGCCCAGTTCTGAAGTCCTTCCACTGGCTCCCTGTATCTCAGAGGAAAGACTGTTAAATTATTATTTTAGCTTATAAATGCCTGAATAACTTAACTCCTAAATGCATTACAGACATTGCATTTTTTTCACCTTTACAGTTTTATTTCAACAGTGATTTAAAATTAAGATTTTGCACTTTTAGCTTTGGTCGTATTGAGACAGGATCACAGTTTTGATTTGCAGCATTTGTGGTCTCCGGAGACAAAAATTACTCTATGGTTCTGCATCAAGCTGGACCTTAATAGTCAACCTTAGCTGTAATCTATTGGCTCCTTAAAGATCATATGTGGGGAAAAAGAGCCCACCGGTGGGCAACAGAGGGCCATTAAAAAATACATTTAAAAATGACTTTTTTTAATATATACACCACAAGCTGAGTCTGGTTTTATAAAGGGACTTAAGAGCAGAAAAAAAAAGTATTGAAGAGGCACAATTTCCCCAAAACAAACTGATTTTAGCTCAAACACCGTTATCATCCTCCATCTGAGCAGATCAGCCATATGTCTGAAGGAGTTTTTTTCCATTTTCTTTTAGAATATTATTTAAATTTATTTACTTATGACTCCACACCTGCAAAGAAACAGCTTTGCTCTCTTTCCAACCTTCAGTTCCCAGAGGTGTCCTCCAGGTGGCGCCAGAGATAATCTCCCTCCACTTCTCCCTGCAGTCACTGTCTAAGCAACCATGCATGCAGGGTTGAAACTAAATACATCAATCTGCAACCACATAGGTTTTTTAAATTCTCCATCTCACTGATATGAAATAACATGAAGTTATATTTAGACTTCATGTTTCCTGTTTTAGGTCTGATAGGAATAAAACACAGAGAGTTCTTTAATTCTCAAATATTCAATTATGCCTCCAATCCGCAGACATTTTTCAGAGCAGGTACTCAAGTCATTCTTTTCCAAATGTAGATATAATAATAACATCATAAAATAATTATAATATTAATAGTCAAGCTGTTAGACGTAAAAAAAATCTAAACAGTTTATTCAACAGAATCTTAAATGAACAGCAAACCAGGGTCAGATTCATTGCAGGGATAATCTGTGAAAAAAATTTTTTCAGTTAGAATGAGCTTAGACTTCATCTAGATTTTCAAAGCAGCCATGGGAAATCCGCTTGAAGGAGTTTGTGGACTTGAAACAGTAACCTGAGAGCAACAGACTGCCTGGTTGGACAGAACACCACTGATGTCATCACCCTAAGCCAGTGTTGTGGTCAAGACCACCTAAACTGAGACCAAGACAAGACCAAGACTTTTAGGGTCTG
>NW_015151448.1:190064-191792 GCF_000732505.1 Cyprinodon variegatus | reverse complement strand
GATCTTTAATACATATATCTACACATTTCCCGTCTTTTTATCTTGAACGAAGTCATATAGAAACACAAAATATATATAAACAAATCACATACTGGAACATTCTTTCTAAATAAATGCACCCTCAGTTTGTGGACAATTTTTTTCTAAACTAACTTGCAGTTTCCACCTTCATAATCTACACAACCCAAATGCAAACAAGAGAAAATGTTCACCCAAATTACAGATACAGTTACATCAAACGGATGTGACAGGCCGAGCCATTCAGCTCGGTAATGACAGAAATAATCTCTGTAACCCAGCCAGTTCCACACACCCAGCAGTTTATAATTCTCTCAGTGGATAATCAAATGTGGTGCTGATTATCTGCTGCACTAAGTGGCTCTTAATAGCTAATAAGATTAGCCTACAGCCTCTGATTGGTTTATTTATGTGTAATTGGGAAAGGATATGTTGCATTTTACATGCAATTAGTTTTTACCTAATTGGTTTTATTTTTTTTTGTCATCTAACATAAGACAAACCCATTTTTTTTGCCAGATAATCTAAGATATAGGTTTGTTACTCAGATCTGGATCACTGGCCATTGGAGACAGAAGAAAAAATATAACTATTAATATTTGCAAATCAAAAGCAAATAAATGAACAGACTTTATGCACAAAATCCCACTCCTTCACTCTCTTGACTCAAACTTAGTAGAGCTTCTTTCTAATGACATCAAACCGAAATAAAATCATCTTATAATGTGATTATCAACATATTAGGAAATTGGAACACAATCTTTACAAAGCTGTTTTGTATATTTATGTATTGAGATCCATGTAAGCACATATATGAATGCCTTAATAAAAGGCTGTTTGGGTGTTGAAAAGGACCGAGGGGCAGCTTGGAACATTGGGTGAACCTAAAAAATAGTGTTTTAAATTAGCGCAAAGAGCTCAACACAAGGAGGAATAATATTGGTTAAAGGATTATGGGGAAAAAAAGGGGATATGTGAAACAAATGTGACAGAAAGAGCAGAGAGCTGAAGGAGGGAGACAAATTAAGATAAAGATCAGAGATACACAGAAAGACTAAAATACTGACAGTAAAAACACAATAATAAGCTATGTAACTAATAGACAAAGGGAAAAGCTAAAAGGGCAAAAACTAGAGAACATAAAAGGGAAAACAAAGAAGAGAGGCACAAATGAAACTAAAAGAACACTAATGATTATAACACCTACTCAATTCATTAAGCTTTCGAATGATTAGTTCATGAATTCATAAAAAGGTGTAACATATAAAATGACTTAGACTTAGACAACTTTTATTATCATTTTGTATACGCTGAGTGTAGGAGCTGGAACAGGTGTATGGAGTTAAATTGGTCTCAATTTTCACAAATACACATATGTGATCCATACATGCACAGCGCAAGATCCACACACACACAGACAGCACGATTCACACAAGCATACAAGATCCACACACATACAGCACAATTCACACAAGCATACAAGATTCACACACACACAACATGATTCACACAAGATCCACACGTACACACAGCACGATTCACACAAGCATACAAGATTCACACATACACACAGCACGATTCACACAAGATCCACACACATACAGAGACAAGCAAACAAGATTCACACGTACACACAGCACGATTCACACAAGCATACAAGATTCACACATACACACAGCACGATTCACACAAGATCCACACACACACAGA
>NW_015151448.1:183514-186021 GCF_000732505.1 Cyprinodon variegatus | reverse complement strand
CTGTCCATCCAGCCAGCCAACGGGTTCTTCTAATTCCTCCATCCTGCTCATGTCGGACAATTGAATTGTGGGTAAAACAGGGCGGGACTGCGTTAAAAAAAAATATCGCGTTAATTCCAGAAATTTTGACAGCCCTAATATATATATATATATATATATATATATATATATATAACATGATAATGCTCTTCATCTTCATCTCTTCATCAAAATTCACATCTACAAAGGGGTTTATAAAGGTAGGTGCCAGCAATATATTTATTGAGTTGAAACTGTTTACTGTGTTGTTGCAACATGGTTCTCTCCGTCCTTAAGTGCTTCATGCATATGAATACTTTTCGTTTCCTGCAAAGATGGAATAGAGGCAAAGAGCAACTGCAGAAAACACCTTCATGAGATCTGGCTGAGAATTTGATTTAAATCATTACCATCCATGACAGTCAAAATTCATCTTTTTATTAATTTATTTTAATAGAAACCTCACCACACTGGAAAAACGATCTAGAAATAAGTCAAAATATCTCAAATTACATGCATTTACCCTTAATTTGAGTAGGTAAATGAGATAGTTTGCCAATGGAATGAATGATTTTACTCTTAAAATAAGATATTTAGATAAAATGCACTTGAGATAAGGCAATGCGATTGTGTTTTCTTATTTTAATTTTAGATTTGTCTTGTTCCATTGGCAAGATGTCTCTTTTTCCTCCTCAATTCAAGAAAAAATGCACTTATTTTAAGAAATAATGACTTATCTAGATTTAGATTTTTTCCAGTGCAGATTTGTTTTATTCATTTTTCTACTGGAGTCCAAATCAAAATGAATTACCAGCTCAAATATCTTAGTTTCTTTAACACTTTATTTGGTCTTTTATATGCATACTATGATATCTGTTTAGTCTGTCTGTGACAGAAGAAAAGTAAATACCACACGCACTGTACCCCATCCCACCCACACACACTTTTGCACAGAAAAGGGACATTAACTACCACTTTGTCACAACCTTGGGGCCACTGGGAGGCGGTGAAGCTGAACTAATAGAGCTAAGCTGGTAGAGGGCAGTGTGGCGGCAGCAGCAGCAGCGCCTGTTCCAGTGGCAGATGAGATTTCTGGAGCTGGAGAGTCTTAGTGCAGCACAGATAAAGTGATGCTCTACGTCACTGCTTACGGCTAAACCTGATGGCATCTTGGAATAATTTAAAATCCACTGTTTGTGTTGCAGTATCTGGAACCACCTACTTCCTTTTAAAGTTAAAACAAGTGATTCAGTCTTGTGTCAGTCATCTATGCAAGTAACTAAAGAATTTTTTTTTAAATATCCAATAGATATGAACATATTCTTTAGGATACTTGTTCTGTATGCTAACAGAACAGTTCCTTTAGCTTTTTAATGTGTTGTAACATAAGTGTTTATAGGCTGGGTTCGTGCAAATCAGTAGGATACCAAACACTATAACGCCACTCCTATTTATAAATAAATCTAAATTCATTAAGGAGAAAATAAAAAAAAACTTAATGTGATGCAGGGAAAAGTTTTTGCTATTTCATTTTTTTTTTTGTTACACTGGAAAAAATTAAATCCTAGATAACTCAATTTTTCTTAAAACAAGTGCATTTGTTCTTGGATTGAGGAGGTAAAAGAGACATTTTGCCAATGGAACAAGACAATTTACACTTAAAATAAGAAAACACGGTTGCATTGTCTTATTTAAAGTGCATTTTATCTAATTATCTTATTTCAAGAGTAAAAATACTCATTCAATTGGCAAATTATCTCATTTACCTGCTCAAATTAAGGGTAAATACATTTCATTTAAGAATCTTTTTAATTATTTCTAGGTTGTTTTTCCAGTGTACAAACACGGTTCTTTAATTTTTTTTAAAGGTTTTATTGTTTAAAACAAATTTCTTCTTTGTTTTTCTATTGAATTAAAATGTTTTGATAATATAAAGTAAAAAAAAAACCAGCAACCTCAGTAATAAACTGTAGTTTATACAAATAGACTGAAAAGCCATAAATATGTTTTTGTCACAAAGATTAAAGGTTACAATAAAAAAAAACAAAAAACCCTACTTCTAATCCCTTTGAAGTGTCTCCAGTAAAGCAATGATTATGTCAGTGCTGCAGGTAAATTCCTATTAAAAGCGTTCATTCCCTCCTCACTCGAGTATGCATGTTTGGTTTCAGAGATTGCTGCAACGTCAACACCACTATGTACGTGAGTTTCTGCTGTTGCTACATACCGTATTTTTGCGACTATAAGGCGCATATAAACGTCTTTTTTTTCCCTCAAAATGTGCGGCGCGCCCTATAGTGCGGTGCGCCCTATTTGTGTTGTTACTGCGGACGTTGTTGAGACCGCCATGAGAACGTTAAAGGGGGAAGTGTGGGCGTGGATTGTGTATAAAAGAACAGGTATGTGCTTTATGCAGAACTCCTTATGATGAAAGAGTGGCTGAGGGAGGTGAATGTAAGGAGACCATGTGTTTTTTTTCCACGCATCAC